>NW_021637229.1:0-27400 GCF_004799145.2 Neltuma alba
TAATACCCTCTTATTCAGTTGTTATAGTCGTTGTTTAAGGTTGTAAATGGATCTTCGCATTAAAATATTACTATAATCCTATTGGATCTAGTTAAAATTCTTAATGAATCAAAAAGCTTCCCATTTTAGTGTTAAGTTTGTTGTATTATACTATTTGGTTATAATTTACTCTTATGTGGAGGTTATATGATTTTATAAAGTAAGTTGTTAACGGATACTGCTAGGGTTGTTAACGCCCTCTCATTGGGTTGTTAATAGTCGCTGTTAGGTTGTAAATCGCAATGACAGAGTAAATGTGAATATGGAATATGAGGGGCAGTAATGTCATTTTACAAATCGAAAATATTACTCTGAGGTCCCTTGGGACCTGTCAGTGATTTTGACATTTCATGGGACCTCAGAGTAATAAATTGCCTTCTGTGGGACCTGTACGTAATTTTTCCAAATTAAAATTCGGAAAAAAAAAATCACGTCATCGATTTTTAACTCGGTATCTTTGTATTTTTTTTCCTTAATTAAATATGCTAATTTTAATCTGTTAACATCGCTCTATTTGTACTGTTAATTATAAAAGTTAATTATGCTAATAAAGTAAAATTACGGTATTTAATTAAGAGAGAAAAATATCTAAATATCAAATTAAAAATTAATAAAAATAATAGATGCCTCCAAAATGGTTTTTTCTTTACAATCATTGGCTTTTCATGTTGTATACCATTATCCGCATAACTGGGATTGTTACCTTTGAATGTATGAACGCATTGTCCCACCTCATTATTTTTGTTTCGCAGTTACGATCAGCAATTCAACATGTGATACATGTAAATGTGGAAGCTGTTATTTCTGGGGATTGCAAGTGCGGTGAAAGTTGGGGCACTTTGATAAAATAAATGTGACAAATAAGATAGCTGTGAGTATGATGTGACGTTGGAGTTTTGGATCTGATCCCAATCCCCAACCCCACTTTGTATGTGCGCGCGTGGGAGAGATGCTTCCGCATCCACTAACAACAGTAGGATAGATATCCAAGTCCAACCTTGATTCTTCACAAGATGTCGAGGAAGCAAAAGTTGCACCAATTTTGTAACTACCTCAGTTGGAATTAGGCGGCCCGAGGTAAAATCATATAAAAAGATCTCTGTAGCAATTAAGAAGCCGAAAGCCTTTTCTTTTTTAGGAGAAAGTTCACACATCAAGCAACTTTATATCTCTCTCGAAAATCCCCCATGCAACTTGATGAACTTTCTGAGATCGTTTTTAATCTCGTTAACATGGTTATATTCCTTATGTAACATGGAGCTAAAGTCTGAAAGATGAGATCTGATATTTTTGTCTTATGTTTTCCTCTTGGTTATTCTTCTGGAACCCAAACAAGTAAACATTGCGAAAGGGGGCTCGTTAGCTTTTATTCGGGTTACAGAAAGCTCTTGTCAATTAAACGTAAGGTTTAATGCTGCATCCTAAGCCTACTTTTCAGTGCAAAGTTACTGGAGCAATATGTCTTATTGTTCTCCACTTCCTCACCAAGCGGGAGAGAAGGATAAGTTCTTTGTTTATTATAATCAGTAATGGTCCACGCTAATTAATCGTCTTATAAGATCACTAATTAAATACTCTTCCCGTTATTAATATAAGACTTATTTAATTAATTTGATTGGATTAAGGAAGTTAGGTAAATTAGTTAATTATAAAAAATATGACATGTTTTTTCTAAAACACTATAATCATCTTTCTTAATATTCTCCCTCAATCTTCTACTTAATTATGGTTGAGAGAATGTTCGTATGGGTAATTTAAAAAAAATTAATAAATATAATAAATGGGTCTTATATTTAGGATCAAAATCAACTCAGTAATTAGGTCTTATATTAATAATCGGAGAAGTAATATGATCACTTATAATTATGGGCTGGAGGACTAAATTTGTACGATAATGATAACGACAGGCGTGTTTGACAAACAAGCATACCCTGAAATCAAAACAAAAAATTAGATGTGTATGGTACCCAACAATCACTCTCTCTCCCTTTTAGCAGTAGCAATGATTTTTTTTTTTTGGAAAAATTAGTAGTAACAAAGATTTTTGTGGGATACATACGGAATTTTTAATAGTATCCTTTCTTATCTGTATAATAATAAATAATCAGAAAGCAAGATTTTGTGAGACAGTTAGCACTGAGAGAATGTGGTAAAATAATTGGGCCCCTGGTGATAGAATCAAGACAACTGGGCTTAAAATACAAAGAGGGGTGAGGGTCCATTTCTAAGTGGAGGGTCATGAACATGTTCCATCATTTGAAAAAGAACAGAATTTGTACCATCCATCAAACTATTCTACTTGCTACCAGCAGGCAATTACATCATTGAATTAAATAATTGATCCCAGCAAGGATTTTAGATACATGAACTTGTGCCGTTCTTCTGAAATCGTCGCAGCATTTTTTTGTGTCAAAAGACAGAGAAACAAGAATAGCAGAAGCGGAATATATGAAGAGGAAGATGATGATGATGATGAGTATTGAGTAGGTAAAGTGAGAGAAGTAGGAATCACAATGGCTGTCCCTCAAACTCCAACCACATCTCCAAATCTGTATCCACAAGAACTTCAGTTAAAACTATATCAGGCCTTCATTTTCTCAATTCCAATCCTATTTTCCATCATTCTCTTTCTCTTGTTTTATTTGTTCTACCTCAAGCGCAGAGCTTCCTCTCTCTCTTCCCCTCCCCACTTTCTTCCCACCACTGCTCCTTCAACTACCTATCATTCCACCGTAAGTCTCACTCTTCATCCCTCTTTCTCTCTGTTATATCATTTGTATCTCTATACATATGCCTTTACTCAATTCTGGGGATTTCAATTCATATATTGGTGCCTCAATCTCCCTATATTGTTTTGGCAGCCTTGTCGCTTGGATCTGACGCTTCAGTTCCTCGACACTCTTCCAAAAGTTTTATTTGATGAAGAATTAAAAGAAAAAGATTCACAGTGAGTGTTTCCAATCTTAACTTTCTTCTCTTTTCTTTGTTTATCTTCCTTGATAGATTCCTGTTCTTCTTTTGCTATTGGCGCTAAAACAGCATGAACACCAGCTAGATGCTTCTTGTGATATCCTATCGCATGCATAGAATTGATTGAAAGCCCTTGATATGATGTCTAATGGAGGAGACATGTCTTTGAGATTAGTTCGATCGATGTTATTAGGAACCGTTGCTCTTTGAAAGATGCGAAAACATTAATTAACAGTATCTTCAATTGAATTCTCAATTTCTTTCTCTCTTTTTCTTATTTTCTTTTTCCATCAGAATCTCACATTTACGGCATCTACTATTTTCACAAAAAGAGCTACAGCAAAAGGAAATTAAAAAAAAGATAAGTGGAATATATGAACAATGACATCTCTTGGGTTTCAGCGGACGAAAGAAAAGATCAACCTGTCTGAATGTGACCTAAGTGGAATAAAGAATCCTCCTCCGTAGAACTTGTGGATATAAAAAATAAATAAAGTAATATTACTTCCGGTCTTTAATGTAAGAGTCAGTTGACTAATTTAAATAAGTAAAAAGAAGTTTGTTAAATTAGTTATTTGTAATAAATAGGTGCTATCTTCCTTAAAATACCCTTGCTAATTAAATGTGCTAGCTTTAACATTTGATAAAACATTTAACACATGCAACCACTATAATAAGTACTTTAGGAGAAAAAATAAATAAATATAAGAGACAAAATAAATCAGGATCTTATATCTAAAACCATATTAAAAGTCAAACTAACTCTTATATTAATAAACGGAGGTGGTATGTAGCACTCTAATGCTATTTTCTAGTTGCATCAAACATCCTTTTCTTATGTTATTTCTTCTAGTTTATCCAAAACCTTAAACCGAGAATAAAATTAGGGTGTTGGACGTGACTAGAAAAATAACATCATGGGTGCACCAAAAAAAATTAACACTAAGTTATTGTATGCATCACAAATAAGATTAGTGTATTGTATGTAACAAAAAATAACATCAAGGGATGTTGGGTGCAACCAAACAATAACATTAGAATATTAAATACATCATAAATAAAATTAGAATATTGGATGCAATTAGGAGATAACATTATGGCACAGGATATTACTTTACCCTAGAAAAACCTCCCAAACAAACAAATTAACAATGAAAAAAGAGGACAAGAAGACGTTATTTGGGTGTGTGTGTTTGTAATGTAATGTAAATGATTAAATGATTGCATATGATGTTGTTCTGAGGTGAGCTAATTTGGTGAAACAGATGTTGTGTGTGTCTGGGAGAATTTGAGATGAAAGAAGACGTATTACAGATCCCTCAGTGCAAGCATGTGTTTCACAGAGATTGCATTTACCATTGGCTCCATTCACACTCCACTTGCCCACTGTGCAGATGTTGTATCATTCCTCCCACCAAGTTTCTGAATCCACCACCCCTTCCTCCACCTCCTCCTCTTGCGGACGAAGCTGCTTCTGCTTCTGCTTCTGCTTCTTCCAACTAATAACGACACATATTGCAGTGGTGATGGCTTAGTAGCTTGGTGATATGTAAGTTTTTCTTTGTAAGCGAAATGTCACGGGTTTGTTGCAACTTGTAACTTTAGATTGTAAGTGTCTGCCATTGTAATTCCAAAAAAAAAAAAAAAAAGAGGAGGAAATATATATTGTTACCTAATGTCTCTTTCAATTCCTCACATTTCTCAACCTCTTCATATTTATAAGCCTCCATGCATGCATAGTTCATCAAATAAACCAACTCCTCTGTTTTCCCTTTTGAGCCCCTGCCTCTCATCGTCACCAAATTGGAATTGGAATTACTCAAAATTGAGAAGTGCAGTTGAATGAAGCCGGCAAAGAAGAGCATCCCGTCAAGCCCAGTTCTGACCCTTTTTGGTGTTTCTTCCCGTTCACCCAATTTTTTTGGGGCCAGACTTGTTCACCCAATTTCAATCACTGTTTTCTCTACTCCCTTGAGCTAGCAAATGTTGTATAATGAATTATTGAATTGCTAATTATTGATTATTACTATTATTTCGCGACATTATATTTTCTATTTGCATGTAGCTTGGTGTTTCCCGTCTCCTTTTGGTGGTTTTTTTTTTTTGTATAACTCAAAAATAGAATTTTTTTTAAAGGATTTTTTTATCATATTTATAATAAACAACTTATTGCCAGTGTAAACATTTAAAATTTTTCTTTTATAACCTCATTAAAAAAGATTATTTATTAATGAGGTCAATTGTTATTCCCTCTGGAGTCTGGACTCTGGTTTTTATATAAGAAACAAACAACCAAATAAGTATATAAATAAATATGTTTTATTTTTAAAATACACTTACTTGTGAGGAGAAATAAAGTCAGCGGGTAAATAACAATTAATGGAGTGATATAAAAGGTAGCTAATGAGGCAAAAATGAATAAAATTGGTTAAAATTTTAGACATTTTTTTAATTTTCAGCATATTTATTTACCCACTTAATCTTAATTATATTTTTTATCCTTAATAATTAGTTATTGGTCCATTATAAAAGAGATCACAGTGGGTATATGTTTCAAAGGAGGAAAAAAACAGTAAAAATTATTTTTTTTTAGTCCTTCAAATTTAATTCATTTTTAACCCAGTCCCTCACACTAATTCCTAAAAAATATAACTGAGTCCCTAAAAATTTTGTTCGTTATTGATTTAATGTGTAGATTGTGAATCAAAACATATTTCAAGGAGCAGGCGCAGGTACGAGGTTTTGTATCAGGAATGGGCACGCTTTAACTAAAAAATGCCTTGGGATTAGCGTCTTTGAGAAGTAATGAAATCATAGTCTCTAATCATGAGCTTCCCGATTCTCACGCGCAACTTTTGGAAGCCAGAATCATAAGACGTTATATATGACTGTTGAACTACTACTTTCGGTCTTTAATATAATATCTTATTTAACTTTTATTTTGATCATAAATATAAAATCCCAATTTACTTTGTCTCTAATGTTTGTGCATTTTTTTTAAGATAGTCCTTCTAATAATAGTAGTTTAGCAAACACACTTGATTAGTAAGGATATTTTAGAAAAGACAACACCTATTTATTACAAATAACTAACTTAACTTATTTTTTAATCTCCTCAAATTAGTCAACTAGCTCTTATAATTAGAACCGAGGAACTATTTGATATGATAGTTAAAAGTCATGATTAATTGATATGCTATAAAATAAAAGTTGAAAAACATAATGAGATTATGTAAAGTAGAGAGAAGGCCCTCCATGTTTGTTTAGTCGGTAGGGAAACCCAAATTAGTTTCAAAAAAACTCATTTAATTACAACTAATAAGCATCAAAACATTTTAAATTATAAAAAAA
The DNA here is from genome assembly GCF_004799145.2 of Neltuma alba. Lineage (NCBI taxonomy): Eukaryota > Viridiplantae > Streptophyta > Magnoliopsida > Fabales > Fabaceae > Neltuma > Neltuma alba. Next base: position 6,361 of record NW_021637229.1, read on the forward strand.
TTCAAAATTTGAATGATGATAGGGGAGACTAGAAATAAATCCTTAGTTGAAAAATTAATTGAATGATGAATTGCACAAAAAAGTTATAAAAAAATAATTCACACAAAATATTATTTGTATAAAGGATTAATGGATTGTATATGAGAAAATATGAATTTTGGAACAGGAAAAGTTGAGTTGTTTAAATTTTTAATTAGTATTTATTCACATGATGAAATTGCCCCAAAAGGCAATTATAAAAAGAAAAGAAGGTGTCGAGCGTTGGGATTTGGTAGCTATAAGATGGGACGTTGCAGAGGTGAAACCGAAGGCAGGGGAAGCAGTGAGAATGGTGATAACGATGGACGAGGCTGCCCTGTCTCTCTCGGACATGGCAGCCTTCCTGAAAAGCACCCTCCTCACATAACCTATGCCCTACCCCTAGACACGATAAAGACCTTACTTAATAATGCATACTCATTTTCAATTAATTACATGAGATTAGATAAAAGACAAAGTTGAGGGACGGATGATGGATTCATAGGCCCTTCTCTCTAAGAACTAGGAGTGGGCTGGGAGGGGCAGCCGCATAATATTTCCCTCTATTTGCGCTGACGCATTAATTATGGCGGCAGAGCCTTTGGACATGGCGGCAACAAATCTTTCAACCACAAAACATTCTGACAATGTGATCAATTGGTTAACTAAAACCCATGCATAACAGGAAAATGAGCATCCAGGTTCTCGTATGGTTTATAGCTTAATCCTGCAATGTCGCAGTTCTAATGAACAACACCAACCCTGTCAAACCATAAACTTCAGAAGCAGTGTTACTAGACCCAAAAACTCGTAAATAGTTTGTTTTGATTTTTGGGTGCTGCTGCATCATTAGAAGAAAAATATTGATCAATTTCTTAGGGATTCCGAAAGATGGGGCAAAAACCGATTTAAAGGCACAAAGCCACGAACCCACGCTTAAACAGAAATGGAAGTTTCAAATTCAACAACCTTTTATTCGAGGGGCGGAAGTGATGAAAGACCTCAGGTAGGGCCGTATTTAGCTTGGTTTTCAGGGTCTGTTTCTGTGTGTATTTCTGTCGGTTAATATAGTATCCAGTTTTCTCTCAAAAAAAAGTTTCAAATTGAAGAGACATCAGTTTACAACAAAAACCATAACCTGGTTGCCACCTACACCTACACCTACACCTACACCGGGTAGAGGGAGGGAGATGGCGCAAGGCTTAATGTTTGTTGAGCGTGACCTTGACCATTCAGGTTGAATGATCCCAACCATATGTCAAACTTCAAACCACAGCAATAAACATCCACCAGACCAGGTTAGACTTGCCCTATGGAAGATAGACCTTTGACCAGCTAGGATTCACATTCTCCCGGCCATCATTATCATAAGAATTAACATGAACATGCATATTTCACAGACACTAAAGCCTACATTTGCTTTCTCCCACAAACGCACTTTATTATTTCAGATCTTAAAAGTCCCATCATGCCTGGAGTCTCGAGTAGCACTAAAACTTGAGCTTCAATTTGCCAATGTCCTTCATGTCGAAATTACAAATTTCCTACGTCTAAATAAATCAACTCCCTTCCCACAAAGAACTACAACAACAGAGACCAAACAAAGATCAACATTAGTTTCAGGTTTCAGCTGTGCTCCCACTTATTACAGTCCCATCACCTTCCATTGATGAAATAGGCAATTTGCTTCCCGCACTCATCCTCTTCACATCCTGGCTGGAACAAATGAAGATTCTTCTGACCATATTACAGAATTCACTGCAAGAAAGTAACAGCATTCAACAGGAAGATATTAGCATTGTGAGAGGTTTGCATTATTGTGTATAATATGCTAAGCAGTATAAAGATCCGAGACATAAGATTAAGATTATATTCAGAGGAATACTCACGGCCATGGATCATCACCCACAAGCATCATATCCCCTTCGTCATCAGTGAAGACAATTTCCCATTTCTTCCTATCTTTAAGTTGTCCTTTTATGTCAAACATCTCCTCCAACTCGTCTATAAGTTGATCATAACCATCCAAAATGGCCAAGTCCACAGCACGACCCACTGTGACCCCCTGCATTTGAACCTTTTGCAGGTTTGGAACACCAGCGGAAAGCATCAGAATTTTTTACTAACCACAAAATATTGAAATTATTATCAATATAAGTAATCTGCATTTGAAACCTTGGTGCGACTTCTGGAACATATTTGCTTGCTCTGAGTCTCCTTTACTTGCAGCTGTTCTTGTTTTCCCTCATGGGAAGCCCGTGAGATGTTATACTTATGGTCTGAATCAGTTCCAGACAAGGCATTGACATGACTTTCAGAAGGGCCATTAAGTATACCAGCTGCATGTGTAGGTGCCTTCTCCATCGCAGTTGAATTTTGGGAATGACCAATAAGATCAATCCCAAACAACCGACAGCTTGTAGCAATCTCAACTTTATTCTCCTTGCCAGCTTGTTCAAGCAGATGATCATTGTTCTGTCGCAACAAGTGAGTGGTTGAATGAACTGAGTGAACAGGCCAAGCAGAGACGCTCTTGCCATCATCTGTTGTGTCCTGCAACAGTTGCGGAGGACCGGTTGAATGGGGAGACGACAGCCAACTCCCTTCTGTTTGATTTCTTGAAGGAGTGTTGCTGCTGCTTTTACTATTCATTTCAGCTTGATTGTGATGCCACATGCCAGAATTTTCACTCCTATTGCTTTCAGCCATAGCTCCGAGTCGGTTAATATCAGGTTGCATCAGCTCAGAATTCCAGAAGGCAGAGGCAGTGGAAGTTGTGTCTAGTTTGTAATCACAACGTAGAGGTCAAGAGAAATTTACGCAATCTCTATAAGAATTGAGAAGAGTTAAACAAAATCAGTTCTCACCAAGATCTGGAATTTCACTGGGTGGCCGAGGTCGCTTGGTCTTCACAACGGGAGGTTGAACTGAAGATGAAGTAACGGGAGCCAGAAAAGGTTCCACTTCCCATGGTGAAACCTTATCTGGTCTTGGAACAGCTGCAGGTTCATCCCACTGAACCTGTACCACAATAGAAAGAAAAGTAGATATGATTAATGACACAATCACTCCAGATATGAAGGCAAACAACTTCAAAGTGACAGCAGAAAATACCTTGAGTGATCGCCAGCTCGAATTTACCCAGTGAGGAGAAATATCTTCCACCCCAATAATAGTGCCCGAAAATCTAATCAACCAAGTATTAGAATCTCCATGAAAAAAGATGAGGGCAACAAACTACAACAGTAAATTTAGTACCTCTTGTCAGTTTCAGGAGACTCATCCCCTTCAAACCTCATCTTGAACCTCATACCAACAGTAAACTTATTGTTGATAGCCTCCAGAAACTTGTTTACGCTTATGATAAATTGACTTGTCCTGATAAAATAAATTTAAGATAATCAAATAAAAATCCTATATCAAGAATCATCCCCAAATATCTAATACTTAGACAAATCTTGTTCTTGGAGCAGGCAAAAAATCTACCTTGGTTTATAGTAGACAACAAAAAGAGTTTGGGTTGCAACGGCATGAGAGGCAGTTGCAAGAACTCCTAGGTGCATACTCTGACTGGAAATTACGGATGATGGCATGCTACTCTGCTGACGAGCATGACGCCTCACTCCAACACGTAATTCTCCACTGAACCCTCTATATAAATATTACAAGATCTTATTTAAGCTAAGGTTTGTACAGTTGAATAGATAATAAGGATTCTGCCATATACAAGATTTCTGAGCTATGTAATGATATAACCATGAAAAAGGAAAGCAGCAAATGAACCTTAAAAACACGAAGGTATCTCCAGCAACTAATCTCTTCGAAGTAACAAAAGTACTCCATCCAGTTGTGAGCAAATGTCTACGAGGCTGACCTGGAGGCAAACGTAAACATTAATGAAAACAAAATTAGGCAACCAAATTTCACCCAAAACAAAAAAAAAGGGGCAACCCGAATGTTTAATTACAAGGACTAGATTATAAATCTACTCAAGCCCTTTACCTCTGAATATATGCTTAAAGCGCCACTCGTAACCGTGAAGATCTTTGGCAACCAATTCCTGAGTAGGAGTTGGTTGGGACATGTCCTAAATGAAATCCATGCATGGTAATGTCATTAAGACAACGATCCGGAAGTAGGAAGTAGAAGCCATGATGAAATTGGACCATTTCAAGAGTCCTTACCAGCGGAGGAAGGCATTCAGTGGCGTGTTTTCTGAGAACAGAGAATCCACCATGGGTGCTTGTATCAGATGCCGTCAAAACCTTGCTGAATGAGTGAACTGCTGGCCTTGGAGGTTCGGCAGGGCATGGATCTGGGCTAGTAGGCTCATTTTGCTAACATATTTGTTCCATTAGAATCTAAGCAATAGTAGAAAGAATCTAAGGTTGTCCACGAAAATTTTTGAAATCAGAAAAAAGGCAGCTACATCCTTACATTGGATTCTGGCACCAGAGTAATTTGTGCGTAAACCTCGTCAGTTTCTTGTTCAGCCTAAACATATGAAAGTTTAAGGTAAGTTTTCACTTCCAATCCATTATCTAAGTAATAAAATTTAATTGATGTATAAATAACAGGTGCTATGAAGTTTAAAACATGGCACCTATAACTACACATTGTATACCTAGTACTCCAGAATTCAAATGACCATTTTCTCAGTAAACAGAAATAGTATTTTCTGTCACCAAAAAAAAACGAAAAAGAAATAGTATTTTCAGGGAAAGAGATAAAAGGAGGAGGTCCAGGAAGAAAATTACCAACAGATGAACGTTCACTACACGGCAAAGGATCTTTGAGGGAAGGTTGAACACCGGAATCCGATGGTTGAGTTCTTGATTTGTTGATGCCTCCAACTACAGCAGAGGGAAAAAAGTAAATTTTGAAAAAAGAAAAATAGACTTAAACCAAGTTTATGACATTCTTACAGCTCCAAGATAAATACGAAGGCAATTTCAATTTTAAACGCAAATTAATGGAGGCATATCCACCTCAGGAAGAAAAAAATAGGTGGGTTAAAAGTCTACCCTTCTAAAACAAAACAGAAAGGATCAGAAATAGAAGAAGTTATCAAAGTAACTTACTTGCTCCATGTGTCCTTGTGGAAAATAAAACACCCTCTCGCCGGCCCGAGGAACGTCGACAAGAGGTCCTGCGCAGGCCTTCCATAGTTCTTCATACAGATCATCCCCTCCACAACTACCTGCTTAACAGACCGCAAAAGGAAGCCAAACTTGATGGTTTATTTCTATAAACTGACCGAAGAATCCAAAGAAAGAAAAGCAAGAACCATCTGATTCTCACCTTCAGCCGAAGACATCGAAAAAGACCCTCCACGATTCAACATCACTCAACTCACACGTCAACAACAAAGAGTCAAAGAGGTCAAGCAATCCTTTTAACAAATCTGAATCCTCATTATATGTTCACAACCATCACACTTAAAGGCGCTATAAAACAATCGGGAAGAACCGTTAGACAACAATTTATCAACAATCAGAACAGCTCCGACTCTTGAAATCCACAATCACGCTTTACACACAGCGTAACGATCTCCGCCGGAAGAGTAACGCAAACCCGGCAATACTCGCAGCAATCGTTACCAAACCGCACAGGCAGCTCCCAAAGCCACTAATGCTGAAGTGATTCTCGAGTCAGAAATGAAGGTCGCGTTCTCTCTCCCTCCCACCCTCCAAAGCATTCCAAGATTGCAAAGCTTTCTCCAAGGAATCCAGGAAACGGCGTCACAAAGAATAACCAAAACCACTTGGCGCGCGTCTTATTATACAGAACATAAAGGTCGCTGGGCAGCTCGTTTCGCGTGTATTGGCGACTCTGTGTGTCTCCCTCTCTCCCTTCCTACCAGACACAGCACAAACCGTGGTTAGGATATTTAACAGCAGAGCCAGTTAACCGGACGGCGCTCGTAACGGCAATGGGTCTGAATTGTCGGGGACGTCGTCAAGGATAACGGCCAAGTGTTGGCTGAATAGAAGAAGTTTGCATCGAGATGCGTGAGATAGGGGTAACGGAAACCGTTAGGGAGGCACCGTCACCGTCAGGTGCCGTCTGTATCGTTGTCTGCTTCGAAGCAGGCAACAGGATTGGCTGGAGTTACCCCGGCAGAATTTTGGTATTCGCTGCGACCCTTTTTTTTTTTTTTTTGGTTTTGTGAATTTTTGAAGGGGAAAATTAATAAATGATAGGGGCCTTGACCTGCCAGGTGTGAGTGGCGTACTTATCAATAATAATTTCCCCACTCTCATTCTCCCACCACGCTGCTCATGTGGGCCCCCTTCGGATTTCTCAAATTTTCCCTCTGAAATTTTTAAATTTTTTCCTTTTTATTCTAATTAATTTTAATTTTGAATTTCTGTAATTCAGGTTCTACTACTTTTTGTTCTTAATATAAAAATTAATTGATTAATTTAAGTAGATTAAAAAAAATTTTAAGTTAGTTATTTATAATAAATAGATATTATCTTCCTTAAAATATCATTACTAATTATGTGTATTAACTAAAACTACTATTTAATATAACATTTAATATGTGACTACTGCAAGGACTATTTTAAAACAAATAAATAAATATAAAAAATAAAATTAATTACAATTTTGTATTTAAGATCAAATTATATTAAAGAGTAAAGACATGAGTATTATCCAAGTTCTTTTCCTCGTATGCTAAACTTGATCTCAAGCCTATATAAATGCTTTTCTTTTTTTTTTATGATCAAATTTATTACATTATGAAAATTTCATATCATACTTGAGATGAACTGAAACAATATTTTTCTATTTTTTTTATTTTAACCAACTCAGCTAAATTTAATTATCCAGCATAAAATGCATATTCATCACTATTTTCATAAGGAGCACAGTGTCCTTTTAAAAGGAAAAAAAGGACCCTCCATGGCAGCAACTAAATACCAAATAAAATTGGCGTCAAAACCACTAATACAGATAATTACATGAATAAATCAATCCCTTCAATATCACATACAATTTCCAAAATACTTCATGCAACAGATAGACAATTTCACCAACAAGAGTTAGTCCAGTTGGTAAGAAATCAGTTTATAACGCACAAAGTCGTGAGTTTGAATCCGCTGCCGATGTAATGAACTTGTTAGTGGGCAATCTGTAAATACCTTTGTAAGTGTTTTTTGAGTTTGGAGGCATGTCCTGACTCTAATAAGCCTCCGGACTCAACTCATCTAAACTTTCCTACAACAAAAAAAAAAAGATAGACAATTTCCAAAAGAAGAATGTAAAGGAGGAGACAAATTATATTATTGCCCGGTAATAGGTAGAGACGTTATAAGAGAATGAGAAATGGTCATGAGCCTTCACATCGTATATTCTGAACAAGAAAAGAATGATTCCTCAGAGGACGTGACCCATATACTACTATTTTAGTTCAAGGATATGCAAGGAAATGCCTACTTGGATGAGTTTTTCTTCATTTCACATTTGTCTTAGAGGTTTGACCAGTATAGAAGAATATTTAGCCCACTACTCATACGTATTCTCAGATTCGGATTTGTTTTTTCCCCAAGATCACACAGAATAATCATGTGTGGGCGCTTATTAAATAAATTTATACTCATCTAATATTTAACATAAGAATTATTTAATTAATTTAGATGAATTAATAAAGATAATAAATTATTTAATTGTAATAAATATAAGAGGATCTCCTTAAAATATTCTTATGTGTCGTACATTATGTATCATTTTACAAGTTAAATATGTTAATTTCAAAAAAATGATAAATACGAGAGATAAAATAAACTGATTAGTTTTATATTTATAACCAAAATTCCTCTTTAACTAACTTTTATACTGACCAGTGAGAAGGAATATGGTTGTAGGCAAGGTGGTGATGAGCCTTTGGAATGAAGAATTATTTGAGCACTTGGGACCGTCATGATAAGCTGCTTTACATGTTTTTTTAATTTAATTGCCAACACTTTCTTGAAAGAATAATGTTAATGAAAATTGAAACGAAAAAGGGGGAGGATGATTAATATTAGTATATTATGAAGATTGTATTATATAATATATTTTAATGAGCTAGTGTTGATCCATCCCACTCTGCACATTTAAAATAAGAAGCAAATTCATTGTCCCTACAATTATACGTGAGATATGTGGGAGATGCCTTTTCCCAACCAGCAGTTATCGCTCATTGCATCTTTGTGCTCATATTCCTCATCATCCCTTTTCATCCCTCCTCTTTTTTTTTCTTTTTTTTTCTTTCCAAAGTGTTCAGTGGTGCGCATCATTTATCCTAATAATATACATATTGTATTAACCCTATATGTATTTCTACCCTATATAACTAATTTGAGAATATTAATAAAATTAGTTAAGTTGGTTATTTATTATAAATATATGTTGGTCTGCCTAAATCATTCTTTTTAATCAAATGTATTACATGATTAGAATTATTTATTGATAAAAACCCTTGTAATCATTAGTAGGGATATTTTTTTAAAAACTAAGAAATAAAATAAATTAAAATCTTATATTTAAGATGAAGTCTAATTCTTAATTAACTCGTATACTAACAACTGAATATGGTACTATTTTGTAATGAATTTACCAACAGTAAGTTCCTGTCGCCAAGTTCTAACAATAAAATGAGTGTCTTGTCATTTAAAATGCGATATCGCAAATTCTGTCGGAAAGCTTTCCCCACTTAATAAATAAATCGTTTGGATTAGGTTTAGAATTATAATGTTCTCTCTTGCTCAAGAGGGTTCGCTTTTTTATAATTTTTTTTCTTTTGCTTGAAAATTGAGTTAGAACTTAGAACTAGGTTGCTTAGAGTCCTATTTATAGTAAGATTATTTTTCCAGGCAAAAAAAAATTTTTTTTTACTTCGCAATTTTACTATAGAGGAAAAATGTTAGTTAGAATTGTCTCCTATGCTTCTCTAAGTTCTCTCTTGTTTCTTCTCCCTCACCAAATCACAAGTAATGCGAGTGAGTAGAATGTACTTGGGCATATGATTTGGCCTTGACAGCTGAATATCAAATTCATTAACATATTATTATTCCTCACATGTCCGTCCTTCTCCAATAACTAAACTATTCTTTAAACTAATAATAAATGACCGTATGTTTCCAATATAATGAGCGTGTGTGTCTCTTGCCTTATTCCAAGAGTTACCCTGCTTTTCTTAATCAATCCAATAGTGCAAATACACGTTCATACCAAAAAATAATAATGTGGCTGACACATATATAAAGCTGATCGCTATAATATACTACCTTCAATCCCAATTATAAGAGCCAATTAACTAATTTGAAGAGATTAAGAAAGTAAATTAAGTTAGTTATTTGTCCTAGATAGGTGTTGTCTTTCCTAAAACATCCTTGCTAATCAAATATATTGATTAGAACTATCATTATTAGAAGGGCTACTTTGGAAAAACATGTATGAATATGAGAGACAAAGTGGATTAGAATCTTATATTTAGGATTAAAATAAAAATCAAGCAGGGTCTTATATTAAAGATCGGGGGTAGTATATTGATGTCGAGGTTTACAATTTGTTTGTAGTTATTATGAGATAGTATAAATAAACCAGTTAATTGGATAAGTGAAAAAAGAGGGCTAAGTAGGGGGGGGGGAGATAAGGGGTGTTGAAATTGAGGATGAATAAAGGGGAAGGAGAGAGGAGAAATGGGAATGATGTGAATATAATGATTGGGAATAATAATGTGTTATGGTTGGAAGACTGAAAGGGAAGGGAGATGTTGCTGATTCTGCCCACCACCAAGCCCCTCAAATCAGCATCTCTTTCTTTTTCTCACAACTCAACGCACACTAAAGACAACAAAGCTTTCCTTCCCTCCGCCTTACTTTTTTTTTTTTTTCCTTCTCAAACTCTCCACTCCCCTTGCTTTTTGCTTGCTGGGGTGGCGTGTGTAAGTGAGAGAGAGAAACAGCCAATTATGGTTTCATAAAGTGGATAAAAAACTTAAAATTTTTTGTATTTAATATGTTCATCTTCTTCAACCTGGGAGCTATTTCTTCTTGCCTTTTACTCCCTCTATTTTTTGTTTATAGAAACCTGATAACTAAATTATGCAATTTAAGAAAATAGTTAAAACTAATAGATATGCAAGAAATAAACTTTTTTCAAGCATGCTCTTATTTATAAGGGACAAGTAAGAGAGATAAAGTATGAAAGAGAATATAGGAAAACCCTTTAATTAATACAATCTATAAAATTAATTAGGGACAAAAATGATAAAAAAAAGAATTAAATGTTCAGATAGCTACAAGTAGGATCTTATAAAAAGGACCAAGACAATTCAATTCAAATTTCAGGTTCTTATAAAAAAGAACATAAGAGCGAATACAGGTGCTAACAATTACTATTAACCAAAATTATGTAGATCAAAATATTAGTTAAAAGTAATAAATATGCAAAGGTTATAATTTTTTCAAGCATGCTTTTTTATGAAGATGACGAGGGAGAAGTAACGAGCGAAAAAAAAGAAACGGGAGGCACGTAATTAAGTGTGATAAAAATAAAAAAAAGTATTAAATTTTCAAAAAAACATGAATTGTTAGCTATGCATAGGACCACCAACCCATACGTGAGGTCGAGATGTTATCTGTATAAAATTGGAGGGAGTACAAGATAATGCATGCAAGTAAACTGTACTCGGGGTCGGGGGGGATTAAATTGCAATTGTTCATATATAAAAATAATCATATGTCTGGGAACTAAAAAGTTGGGAAAATTACAATGATGTCCCAGGTAAGAAAAATAATTAAAAAAATAAGTCACAAAAGTTGTCATTCTCACTATAGGACTTGTTATCATAGGCTGTTGAGGTTGTTATTGGAACCTTTTGATAATTAATTCTCTTCTGTAAGACTTGGTCGTAATTCTTCCTAGAAAGTTTCGCTTCAATTGACATCTATCTCAACTGCACTCAAGTTCAAATTAGCTACTGTACAATATAATAGATGCAAGTAATTAAACTCAACGTCACATTTTGATTCGGACATAAATTCTTTTACTTTTATACATATATATGTATGCTCAACTTCATTCAAGATGACACTGAATGCCCTTTATTTTTCCATGTAAACTCACACTTAGCTTCTCAATACAATACATGCAAGATCTTAACATTAAAACCTGTTAATAAAAAAAATTATAGTTAGAAAGTTCCACTTCAACTTCAATTAGACGTGGAAAAAGGTAGGGGTGCTCACGGGACGGGACGGGACCGGGACAGGCCCGTCCCGGTCCCGTCCCGGTGAACAGGGACGGGACAGGGTTTTAGTCCCGTGTCCCGTCCCGTCCCGGTTTTGTCCCGGTCCCGTCGGGACCGGGACGGAACCGGGACGGGACGGGACGTCCCGTTCCCCTCCCCTTTTTTTTTAAAAAAAAATTATAATTTTTTATATGAAATTTTTTTATGTTATAATGCTTATTTTTTGTTAGGCTTCTAAAGATAAAAACATTATAAAAAATATTATGTAAAAAACTCAATTATATAGTATAAAAAAGGTGTAAAAATAATACTGTAAAAAAAATACGATAAAAAAAACACTATATAATGGCTTTATGAATTATTTTATTGAGGAAGGAGATATTGTTGAGATAATATTACAACTTAAGAGTTAAAAATCACTATAAAAATAATTATTATTATTAATAAGTAAATTGAATAATCTAATAATAATTATTAATAAATAATTTTTTTTTAAAAAAAATATCCCGGGACGGGACGGGACGGGACAACCCCGTCCCGCGTCCCGTCCCGTCCCGGTCACTGTCCCGTCTCGTCCCGTACTTGTCCCGTCCCGAAATTTTTTTTGTCCCGTCCCGTCCCGTCCCGAACTCACCGGAACCGGGACGGGACGACCGGGACGGGACAAATTGAACACCCCTAGAAAAAGGAACTCAAAATCAAATGAATGGTAGTTTATTTAATGAAAGAAAAGTGGGAGAAAAGGAGAGGCACGTAGTACGTGGAATATGATTTTAGTAAAAGGAGGCCATGTGGACACCAACATGACCGGTCTTGCTTTCTTACCGTCTTCCTTGCAGCCCACAAAGCAGGGATTTCATTTGAAGTTCAAACTTATTAAATTGCCTTCAGGCTGGGCAGCCACTCATGTGGGGACTGCCTACTTCTATTAGGATACCTAATTTGACATAATTTTATTCTCCTTTCACTTCCCAAAAGCCAGTTCCTCAAAGCATGAAATTAATATGAAAGCATTTTGGATTGGAATCCATTATCCCCAGATCACAACATGATATTTTTGAGATCACATTAACACTTTTAACAGATTAACCTCTATAGAGTATTACATCTTTTACCCTGCAGGGAGGAAAAAACCAAACCAATTTACTTGCAGTGTGGATGTGTTTATGGGACGAGGGAGGCAGGAAAAACCCAAAAAAGCGAGGCTTGCTTGGTCCCGGAAGGCTGCTCCCACACTGGCTCACTTTTGACCCAAATTAATCCTTGTGCTTGCCGGTTGCATTGTCATGAACCCAACGTCTTAGGCGGGAGGAGACGTCGACTGCTGCGGTTAGAAACCTCTCCTCTTCTCTTTTTTTTTCTCTTCTCTCTCCTAACTATTCAATTAATATTTTAACAGTTCATATCTAAATTTTTTTAAAACTATTATTAAATTATTAAATTATTAAAATAAATAAATAATAACTTACTAACTATATTAAAATTTAATTTTAATAGTCTGTAAATACAATAAATGTTTTAAAAATTTTTATAAATAATTTATAAAAAATTAAAATTTAAACTATTGAAATATGTTAATCCAATAATTAAAAAAAATAAAAAACCCTGTTTAACTATGTTAATCTAACGATAAAAAAAATATAAAAGGAGAAAAAAAAGTGGAAAGAAAGAGAACAGCTTCCGTTCCGCCACCGTTGGGCCCCTTTCCCAGTGCCTCGCTATTAATTCCCCTCTCCCCTCACTAATTGCTAATTACTGTCCTATGTCTCTCTCTGCCTCACGTCTTATCATCACCCATTACGTACTCCCCACCAATCCCATTACTTGTCAGATTCACACCCAACCACATCCCCCGCTCCCTTTCTCACGTAGTAGTCCCTTTTTTTTTTGGGTCAAATTTCACACATAGTAGTCTACAAAATGTACCGCTTCTGAGTTGCAGGGGGGACTTTTGAGTTTTGATTGTCTCGTATAGAAAAGAAAATGTTTACCCTTTTTATTTATTATTTGTACTCTTTTAACATTTTATTCTTATTTTTATCTTTATTAATTAAAAAAAAGACAAATATAAAAGTTAAGAGAGAGAAAATAAGTGAGAAAAAATATACTCTCCCATGTATGAGTGTTTGGATTAGCCTTTTATAAATAATTTTACGGTATACAAAATAAATATATAAGAAGATTTTTATCAAAAATTATGCAAAGACTCTCTTTTAAAGTGCTTTTAGGGTCACCAAACTCTCCTAGTGCATGTTTGATTTAAAAGGGTTTAGGATGGAAACCAAACTATAGTTTTAAGAATGATTTTAGGGGGAAAAAACTTAAAATCAAGCATGCACCTACTGGTTTGAAAAAGTTCCAAATTCAATAAATATTTTGTTCGGAGAATCGGTGTGGGAAAATCACAAGGAGCTTGGATTAAAAAAGTGATTTTAAGTAAAGTCAAGATAAAATTCTCCTTACATATTTATTTTGTATACTGTAATGTTTAAAAAGCTAATCCAAACAATCTTTGTCTAGCGCCTATTTTTATGATTTCTCCATAGATCTAGCCAAGCGAACGCTGCTCCAGAAATATTAAACTCATAACAGAACCACAGTGGAATTTTGCTTTCCCTTTCTTTCCAGGATATAACATTGTAGGTTTGGTCATCCTCATCAACGTTGCATTCTTTAGTAATATCCTCTCCAGTAATCTTAACGGCTCATAAATAATTAACTATCACTATTATAAAGTGTTAATCGGAATAAAAGAGTTCAATCAATGGCTAGAATCTCGTCAATTATATAATCAAAAGCTGAGAGATCATGTAGGCGGAACAGGATTGGCCCCATTTTTAGCAGAAACATATACAGCTCTCTCTCTCTCTCTCTCTCTCTCTGGGGGGTAATCAAGTAGGATTCCATGTTGCAAGAGAGTGATAAGTCAATGATGGCCCTATCACCAACAAGATCAGTGTTTGTTTAGGGTTAATTATAATGGCCTTAATGCTCCTGGTGGCTTCCAATCCAAATTAAAAGCATCCAAATAGACACTTAAGGGGCACCCACATTTATACATTTTCTCCGTTCAATTATTTCCTTTGGATTTGATTCTACGAGTCACCAGTTTTTGTAATTAAGGTTAACAACATTCCTAAGTGGGATTCTAAGTGATGCATAATTGTGTATTCTATGAGAGCCAATGCCGATTTCGCCTTTCATTTCGTCTTCTTATACCAAATTTGCTTATTGAGCACGGAATAATTGTATCAGAATCATGCTGGGAAAAAAGAATATCCTCAATTTGACCCACTATTTAATTTTTTTTCTTTTTGTAAGCATTTGACTAATCCTCGAAATCTATTGGAGCGAGAAATTTAATAAAAACCGCATCAGTGCCTTGATTTATTTATTTGATTTCATTGCGCTCAGTCTAAAATAATGTTGAGCATACCTAACGCAAATATGAAAACATAATAACCAGCTATTGAACCACACAAATATATATATATATATATATATATATATATATATAGCCCCTTAACACTCAAGTATCATTCTTGTCAAAACCAACATTGATTGGGTGTTGAAGGAATAATTATGACCAGCTTTATTTTAATCAAGAAATGTTAAGCAAACCAACCTGCGTTAAATTTCAAACCACAAATGTTATACTCAATCCGTTTCATATTACTTGCATCACAATAATAATTTCTGTGGAAACTAAGGAAATCACTGAATGATAATATTAGATTTTTAAAATTAGTTTACTAATATAATTTCATTAACTTTAACGTAAAGTCGAGCACATTATTAAAAAGCAATATAAGTGTGAATATGAGAATTTTTTTTAACGAACATGAGTATCTTTTTATTGGAGACATTTATATTTAAGATACCGTCAAATGTTAAATATAAGCAATTCTTTCAACAGAGATTCAAACAGCGGCTCCTTGTGTTGTTTTTTGGGAGGAGCTAATATTTTCCGCTAGATCCAATCTCGTTGGTTAGATATAAGAATTTTAAACAATATAAATTGGCGAAGTCCCAGGAGCAGCAAGGAATTGGGCTTTCGCTTTTAATAAAGGCAGTGAGTCGGACAGCTAATGATGACCTAATCTTGTTGTAATTAATCATTAATTAACGCAATAGACCACTAAGATAAGATTGGAAGTAGTGGAGACACAATAATCACCAAGTTTTATTTTAAGCGTCAGCATGAAGCTACCAATCACGTGGGATCTGGTTTGCTAAATTTCATCCCCAGAAACTAAATGAATCACATTTTATTAAGGAATCCATCAATCTGGCTCACTAACTCTGAAGTTCGCATAAAAAGGCAAACATTAATTTACACTGTTGCTTAAACCTCTGGTGATAGAGACTTTGGCAGGCTTTATTATTATCATTATAATATCTATAACTGGATGAAGCGATTGCAGGCAAAAGTAGCCTGATAAAGACCTGAGCCTCCCTTCTTACGTGTGATCCAACTTGAACCCTCTCTCGTTTTGTTTAAGATAAATGTCTTCTTAACGGGAGAGAAGTTCAACGTTAATAACCAGAAAAAGATAAATATGTTCATAATATGGGCCAGGGCCCAAAAAAATGGGCGGCCTGGTTCTGTGATCATGGCCCAAAACAAGAGAATGCTGGATGCTACCTTCTGTTTGGTGATGGAGTGGACATCAGTTGTACATGCCATAATTGGGCCCTGCTTGTTTTCGTCGCTGGAATCTGGCCTGTTGGGTCTTGCAATTGCGGAGCGTTCTTTCAATTCCTTTTTGCTTTCTCCCCTCATCGGGGGAAGAAGAAGCGGAGAAGAGCGAGGCGTCGGTTGTGATTTGAGGAAGGAGGGGAATGCTGACATAGCGAGTGGTGATTGGACTATGTGAAACTCGCGGCAAGTGGCTGGGGCGCGTGGTTTTGTCTTGGAGCGAAAACCGCGTCTTCTGAGGGTAGAGGGTGGGCCGCGGAGAGAGAGAATAGAGGGGAGAGGCCGGACGCCGCATGTCAATCTTCACCAGTATGAACACAGGTGGTTTACTTAGACTTTGTTTGGTTCAATAAAAAGCAGGGGCCGGTATGAGTCTTGTTTGGTTGGAGAAAAAGAGAAGAGAGGGGAGATTTCTGGTTTGGTTTGAAAGGGGAAGGGAAGAAAGCTAATTATAAGTTGACAAATATCTCATCACCTATTTATTTAGATTTTTTTATTGTTTTATTAAGACATCTATATCATAATTATTGTTTTCTAATTTGTGAATATAAAAAAAACCAAATACCTTGAGACATAACAAACAGATTATAAATAATCATATATCAAAATAAATGTCAATAAAAAAAATTATAATCTTTAGCGTATTATATAAATTATAAATAAATTTATGCTACAAGTTTTGAACTATTCTATCCTTAATTACATAACGTGCGTAACCTCACATACTCAATTAGATAATACACTGAGTTTTGTGTAAATATGTCCTATCGAGAAAGATCACAGCCACCAAACATTAAACATCATCTAGTATGTCAATAAGGAAGGATAATGGAATATGGCATGAAAATAAGAGTAAGGTGTTTAAATATTTTGAAAGTATTTATGACCGAGCGCCAAGCATTTGAAAGTTTTTGTTGGTCTTGTATACTTTGAAGGTTTTATTTCATAACATTTTTGCCCTGAACTATTATCTATCGTTAAATTGATATTTAAAAACACCGGTCAAATTGCGTAATTGAACAGTCAAATTTTAATGGCAAATAACAATGAGGGTATTTTTGTTACGAAAAATAAACTTTTAGAGTATATAAGAGCAAAAAAAAAACTTTTAAGTGCTGGGTACTTATTTGTAAATGCTTTTGAGATACTACCTCCGGTCCTAATTATAAGAGCTAGTTAACTAAATTGAGAAGATTAAAAAAAGAAGTTAAGTTAGTTATTTGTAATAAATATGTGTTGTCTTTTCTAAAATATCCTTGCTAATCAAGTGTATTGGCTAGAATTATTATTATTAGAAGGACTATCTTGAAAAAATGCATAAATATTAGAGACAAAATGGATTGGGGTCTTATATTTAGGACCAAAATAAAAGTCAAATAAGGTCTTATATTAAAGACCAGAGGTAGTATTTAAGTATCTTGTTCTCATGAAAATATTTCTATATAATATTTTCCTCCTCGTCTTCTTCTTCTTCTTTTTTTTGGGGGGGTGGTTTTCAAATTTTCACTGTCCAAGCCTAAAGGATTTTTTTGTTTTGGCCGAAAGCCTAAAGGATTAGAAGACGGGATCAGAATGAGGTATTAATATGGTGACCTGGGCTGGTAAAAAAACAAAAGGTATGGTGACCTGGACAATAATTGTAAATGTTGTCGGGTTGGCCCAAAAATAGGAAGAAAAGAATGTTGGCGGATGAAGGAGGTGGCTGCGGGACGCAGGGGACGGTGCAGTATTTTCTGCAAATTTTGACATAGGCCTTTATACCTGTAATCCAGTATCTGAATATATACAAGACCTGTTCGGTCACAAAAAGAAAAAAGAGAGAACAAATTTCGTTTTTGGTTACAAGAGAGGGCTAAGCCCAAACACGAAGAAATTAAAACCCCAGGGAATCAATTCCCATACACTCTTTGTTAACCAACGACCTTAACTTCAGAGGGCAAGAGTCCAAAGTTCTGATCACGAGATATATGCTGTATCGTCAGTTCCCAAGTGTATTTCATCATCTTCTGAATCTGAACGAACACTAGACTTGCTCCCTTGTTAGAAGATTCATTAGACAATAAGTCGACCAGGAACTTTGAGTCAGTTTCACGCATGATCCTCCTAAAGCCATATGCCAAGCCAGCAGCCCAGCACAAGTCCCTTTAAAGTTACCCACTCCTCAGTCTCACAGGCAACAATATCCAAGAAAATGAGTAAATCCAGGAACCCAATTTCTAGAATGGTCCCGAATAAAGAAAACAAATGCCTAAGTATTGAGTCCAAAAAAAAAAAAAAAGCCTAAGTAAGTATGGTCAATCCACATTTCCGTTCTCCTCTTATAAAGCCCATCTAGAAATTCAGATTCAAGTCGGGGCTTTGAAATCCTTATGCGACCCCAACTGTTATCGGGCTTCTCTAGTAAACGCAAATACCCCCTTGAATCGGGTCCATTCCTGCTCGGTTGAGAAAGTCTCAATATCCATGGTTAGATTTAAGGGAAATTTGGTTTTAAAAAAAATCCTATTTAAAAATTTAATTAGCTAAACTAAAATGACCTAAATTTGAGCGTGTCCAGTTATAATCCATAAGTGCAGTTTTTTTTTTCCTTGTTTTGTGCAAATGACTTTTGTATTGATAATTGTTGTACATAATTGAAGATATGTTGCATGTGATATAAAAAAATTACACTTACTAATCATTATTACATGCGATTAAATTTAGATTATTTTAGCTAATTAAGTTTTTAAATAGGGATTTTTTTACCAAAGGTTCCTAGATTAATATCCAAGGCAAATCTTTGCCATTAAAGACGCATGAATGAACCAGCACGCATTCAAGTCTACTGGTTAAGATTCAATTCATATTTCACAACACCATAAATTCAGATCTTTCTGCCAACGTACCATAAATAGTGTATAAAAATGCTAACGTGTAAGAGCCATATACTCAGCGTGTTACCATTAGTACTCATCAATAACTAATCTTATCCGTAGAAGTGTGATGACTATATCTTATCACAATGTTAATTCCCTTTCCTTTATGATTTTCAAAGTTCTGCACTTCAACTGCCACGTAGTTGTACAGAGAATTTAGAGGGACGTGGACGTGATTTGGTTCCCATTAAGTTTTTAGTTATTTGGGGATGAATGCAGGCTGGGATGAGACAGACGAAGGAAAGTCATAAAGTGGGGGCAGAATCAATCCAATTAGGCGCCCACACAAGAATATCACAAAACCGTGTTTGCATTCTAAACAAAAGACCCAGCCTCAGAGACTTTTCAGACGGTTGTTGCGTTGCCTCTCTTTTAAGGAAAACAAACAGGGCCAACAAACTCCTCCCTCCGGGAAAAAAAAAAAAAAAAAGGAGAGGAAGAACGTGGCAGGCAAAACCATCACAGGCCATGTCACCAAAAAAAAAAAAAAAACCATCACAGGCCAGCCAAAGTTCCAAATTAAAACCCCTACTTTCATTAGCGTTAATTCCTCCACTGATCACTCGCCTCTTAAAAGTAAGATTTAAACTCATCATCGCGCATATTTATGGTCCAGCACCGTGGTGGTCCAACATAGGATCACAATATTGACTTTGTCCTTCTTTATTTATTTTTAATGTATTTAACTATTTATCATCAGTTTTAAAAATTAAAGAGTTGTACCCAAAAAAAGGGTAAAGAGACACGGCTCCTTCGGAGGAAAAAAAACCAGAGAGAGAAACGACTCCTTCAACACGCAAGCCAGTCGACGTGCCGCTTCTTCACGGACCGCTTCCACTCTCTCAGTCCCTAGTCCCTCCCTCCTACTTTTATTTTAGAAAATATTGCTCATAAATACCCATTTGAAGAATTAATTATTCAGTAGTCCCTAAATTTTGAAAAATGACAACATGTACTATCTCTGTTCCTTAATATAAAAACTAGTTTAGCTTTTAATTTGATTATAAATATAAAACCTTAATGTTTATGATATTTATTCATTTTTTAAAGGTAGTCCTTATAGTAATTATACACAAATGACACTTGATTAGTAAGGATATTTTTAAAAAAACAAATACATATTTATTATAAATAACTGCTTTAACTAATTTTTTAAATCTACTCAAATTAGTTAACTAAATTTCATAAAAAACCGGAGGTGGTATAAGATTTTAGATTTTTAAAGACTGGCCCATATTTTTTCTGCATATAATGTTGGAATTCAAGGACTATTTGATGCCATTCTCCAAAGAGGCCTTTATAGGCAATTTTTCTCTTTGTTGTTATTATTATTATTTTTTGTTTCGTTGGGCTTTAAATGCAAATCTTAGCCACGAAGTAAAATTGCGCCCCAAAACAGATGAGACGAGACGAGTGTGAATGTGAAGTGTGAACTCAAAATCACGAACCCACCATCTAGCAAGGTCAAAAAAAAATCCCCACCTTCTAGAAAAACCCAACTGCCCCTGTCTCTCTCTCATCCACGTCACCAAATACGCGTTTTAACCCTCACCCTCTCTCCCCTCCCCTCCCAATCAAACCCCTCTACTTTCAACATTTGACAAATTAACACGCAACCCATAATCCCCTCCGTAACTTTCCTCGAAGCTTCATTTTTCATTTTTTAGTTTTATTAATTATTAATTATTAATGTTATCTGATATATTATCGCCATTGTTTTTGTTTGCAATTTATTTGCCTCCCCCCACCACTCCCAACTCCCAAGCCCCACCTTTTTATTTAATAATCTCTTCCTCTTCCTTCATTCCATTCCTCCGATTCCCTTTCTCTCTCACTCTTGAATCTTCATTTCTCTCTCTACGGCCTCTCTGATCTTCTTCGTTTGTTGACTGAGTTGTGTAGCTGAAGGCCGGCCATGGAGAACAATCAGCAATCCTTCTGGCAATTCAGCGATCAGCTTCGTCTTCAGTCTTCTAATCTGGCGAATCTGTCGCTCAACGATTCCATATGGAGCAGCAATTACGCCACCAAGAGAACTGATCAGAGGATGAATTTCGATATCAAGGTTGGTGGTGAGATCAAACAACACCACACCGCCACCACCATTTCAACCCCAAGCCTTCTGCTGATTATAATCTCTTCAACGATAGCTGGAAGATGCCCGAT
>NW_021637230.1:0-108943 GCF_004799145.2 Neltuma alba
TATGCTCAACTTCATTCAAGATGACACTGAATGCCCTTTATTTTTCCATGTAAACTCACACTTAGCTTCTCAATACAATACATGCAAGATCTTAACATTAAAACCTGTTAATAAAAAAAATTATAGTTAGAAAGTTCCACTTCAACTTCAATTAGACGTGGAAAAAGGGTAGGGGTGCTCACGGGACGGGACGGGACCGGGACAGGCCCGTCCCGGTCCCGTCCCGGTGAACAGGGACGGGACAGGGTTTTAGTCCCGTGTCCCGTCCCGTCCCGGTTTTGTCCCGGTCCCGTCGGGACCGGGACGGAACCGGGACGGGACGGGACGTCCCGTTCCCCTCCCCCTTTTTTTTTAAAAAAAAATTATAATTTTTTATATGAAATTTTTTTATGTTATAATGCTTATTTTTTGTTAGGCTTCCAAAGATAAAAACATTATAAAAAATATTATGTAAAAAACTCAATTATATAGTATAAAAAGTGTAAAAATAATACTGTAAAAAAAATACGATAAAAAAAACACTATATAATGGCTTTATGAATTATTTTATTGAGGAAGGAGATATTGTTTAGATAATATTACAACTTAAGAGTTAAAAATCACTATAAAAATAATTATTATTATTAATAAGTAATTGAATAATCTAATAATAATTATTAATAAATAATTTTTTTTTAAAAAAATATCCCGGGACGGGACGGGACGGGACAACCCCGTCCCGCGTCCCGTCCCGTCCCGGTCACTGTCCCGTCTCGTCCCGTACTTGTCCCGTCCCGAAATTTTTTTGTCCCGTCCCGTCCCGTCCCGAACTCACCGGAACCGGGACGGGACGACCGGGACGGGACAAATTGAACACCCCTAGAAAAAGGAACTCAAAATCAAATGAATGGTAGTTTATTTAATGAAAGAAAAGTGGGAGAAAAGGAGAGGCACGTAGTACGTGGAATATGATTTTAGTAAAAGGAGGCCATGTGGACACCAACATGACCGGTCTTGCTTTCTTACCGTCTTCCTTGCAGCCCACAAAGCAGGGATTTCATTTGAAGTTCAAACTTATTAAATTGCCTTCAGGCTGGGCAGCCACTCATGTGGGGACTGCCTACTTCTATTAGATACCTAATTTGACATAATTTTATTCTCCTTTCACTTCCCAAAAGCCATTCCTCAAAGCATGAATTAATATGAAAGCATTTTGGATTGGAATCCATTATCCCCAGATCACAACATGATATTTTTGAGATCACATTAACACTTTTAACAGATTAACCTCTATAGAGTATTACATCTTTTACCCTGCAGGGAGGAAAAAACCAAACCAATTTACTTGCAGTGTGGATGTGTTTATGGGACGAGGAGGCAGGAAAAACCCAAAAAGCGAGGCTTGCTTGGTCCCGGAAGGCTGCTCCCACACTGGCTCACTTTTGACCCAAATTAATCCTTGTGCTTGCCGGTTGCATTGTCATGAACCCAACGTCTTAGGCGGGAGGAGACGTCGACTGCTGCGGTTAGAAACCTCTCCTCTTCTCTTTTTTTTTTCTCTTCTCTCTCCTAACTATTCAATTAATATTTTAACAGTTCATATCTAAATTTTTTTAAAACTATTATTAAATTATTAAATTATTAAAATAATAAATAATAACTTACTAACTATATTAAAATTTAATTTTAATAGTCTGTAAATACAATAAATGTTTTAAAAATTTTATAAATAATTTATAAAAATTAAAATTTAAACTATTGAAATATGTTAATCCAATAATTAAAAAAAATAAAAAACCCTGTTTAACTATGTTAATCTAACGATAAAAAAATATAAAAGGAGAAAAAAAAGTGGAAAGAAAGAGAACAGCTTCCGTTCCGCCACCGTTGGGCCCTTTCCCAGTGCCTCGCTATTAATTCCCCTCTCCCCTCACTAATTGCTAATTACTGTCCTATGTCTCTCTCTGCCTCACGTCTTATCATCACCCATTACGTACTCCCCACCAATCCCATTACTTGTCAGATTCACACCCAACCACATCCCCCGCTCCCTTTCTCACGTAGTAGTCCCTTTTTTTTTTGGTCAAATTTCACACATAGTAGTCTACAAAATGTACCGCTTCTGAGTTGCAGGGGGGACTTTTGAGTTTTGATTGTCTCGTATAGAAAAGAAAATGTTTACCCTTTTTATTTATTATTTGTACTCTTTTAACATTTATTCTTATTTTTATCTTTATTAATTAAAAAAAAGACAAATATAAAAGTTAAGAGAGAGAAAATAAGTGAGAAAAAATATACTCTCCCATGTATGAGTGTTTGGATTAGCCTTTTATAAATAATTTTACGGTATACAAAATAAATATATAAGAAGATTTTTATCAAAAATTATGCAAAGACTCTCTTTTAAAGTGCTTTTAGGGTCACCAAACTCTCCTAGTGCATGTTTGATTAAAAGGGTTTAGGATGGAAACCAAACTATAGTTTTAAGAATGATTTTAGGGGGAAAAAAACTTAAAATCAAGCATGCACCTACTGGTTTGAAAAAGTTCCAAATTCAATAAATATTTTGTTCGGAGAATCGGTGTGGGAAAATCACAAGGAGCTTGGATTAAAAAGTGATTTTAAGTAAAGTCAAGATAAATTCTCCTTACATATTTATTTTGTATACTGTAATGTTTAAAAAGCTAATCCAAACAATCTTTGTCTAGCGCCTATTTTTATGATTTCTCCATAGATCTAGCCAAGCGAACGCTGCTCCAGAAATATTAAACTCATAACAGAACCACAGTGGAATTTTGCTTTCCCTTTCTTTCCAGGATATAACATTGTAGGTTTGGTCATCCTCATCAACGTTGCATTCTTTAGTAATATCCTCTCCAGTAATCTTAACGGCTCATAAATAATTAACTATCACTATTATAAAGTGTTAATCGGAATAAAAGAGTTCAATCAATGGCTAGAATCTCGTCAATTATATAATCAAAAGCTGAGAGATCATGTAGGCGGAACAGGATTGGCCCCATTTTTAGCAGAAACATATACAGCTCTCTCTCTCTCTCTCTCTCTCTCTGGGGGGTAATCAAGTAGGATTCCATGTTGCAAGAGAGTGATAAGTCAATGATGGCCCTATCACCAACAAGATCAGTGTTTGTTTAGGGTTATTATAATGGCCTTAATGCTCCTGGTGGCTTCCAATCCAAATTAAAAGCATCCAAATAGACACTTAAGGGGCACCCACATTTATACATTTTCTCCGTTCAATTATTTCCTTTGGATTTGATTCTACGAGTCACCAGTTTTTGTAATTAAGGTTAACAACATTCCTAAGTGGGATTCTAAGTGATGCATAATTGTGTATTCTATGAGAGCCAATGCCGATTTCGCCTTTCATTTCGTCTTCTTATACCAAATTTGCTTATTGAGCACGGAATAATTGTATCAGAATCATGCTGGGAAAAAAGAATATCCTCAATTTGACCCACTATTTAATTTTTTTTCTTTTTGTAAGCATTTGACTAATCCTCGAAATCTATTGGAGCGAGAAATTTAATAAAAACCGCATCAGTGCCTTGATTTATTTATTTGATTTCATTGCGCTCGGTCTAAAATAATGTTGAGCATACCTAACGCAAATATGAAAACATAATAACCAGCTGTTGAACCACACAAATATATATATATATATATATATATATATATAGCCCCTTAACACTCAAGTATCATTCTTGTCAAAACCAACATTGATTGGGTGTTGAAGGAATAATTATGACCAGCTTTATTTTAATCAAGAAATGTTAAGCAAACCAACCTGCGTTAAATTTCAAACCACAAATGTTATACTCAATCCGTTTCATATTACTTGCATCACAATAATAATTTCTGTGGAAACTAAGGAAATCACTGAATGATAATATTAGATTTTTAAAATTAGTTTACTAATATAATTTCATTAACTTTAACGTAAAGTCGAGCACATTATTAAAAAGCAATATAAGTGTGAATATGAGAATTTTTTTTAACGAACATGAGTATCTTTTTATTGGAGACATTTATATTTAAGATACCGTCAAATGTTAAATATAAGCAATTCTTTCAACAGAGATTCAAACAGCGGCTCCTTGTGTTGTTTTTTGGGAGGAGCTAATATTTTCCGCTAGATCCAATCTCGTTGGTTAGATATAAGAATTTTAAACAATATAAATTGGCGAAGTCCCAGGAGCAGCAAGGAATTGGGCTTTCGCTTTTAATAAAGGCAGTGAGTCGGACAGCTAATGATGACCTAATCTTGTTGTAATTAATCATTAATTAACGCAATAGACCACTAAGATAAGATTGGAAGTAGTGGAGACACAATAATCACCAAGTTTTATTTTAAGCGTCAGCATGAAGCTACCAATCACGTGGGATCTGGTTTGCTAAATTTCATCCCCAGAAACTAAATGAATCACATTTTATTAAGGAATCCATCAATCTGGCTCACTAACTCTGAAGTTCGCATAAAAAGGCAAACATTAATTTACACTGTTGCTTAAACCTCTGGTGATAGAGACTTTGGCAGGCTTTATTATTATCATTATAATATCTATAACTGGATGAAGCGATTGCAGGCAAAAGTAGCCTGATAAAGACCTGAGCCTCCCTTCTTACGTGTGATCCAACTTGAACCCTCTCTCGTTTTGTTTAAGATAAATGTCTTCTTAACGGGAGAGAAGTTCAACGTTAATAACCAGAAAAAGATAAATATGTTCATAATATGGGCCAGGGCCCAAAAAAATGGGCGGCCTGGTTCTGTGATCATGGCCCAAAACAAGAGAATGCTGGATGCTACCTTCTGTTTGGTGATGGAGTGGACATCAGTTGTACATGCCATAATTGGGCCCTGCTTGTTTTCGTCGCTGGAATCTGGCCTGTTGGGTCTTGCAATTGCGGAGCGTTCTTTCAATTCCTTTTTGCTTTCTCCCCTCATCGGGGGAAGAAGAAGCGGAGAAGAGCGAGGCGTCGGTTGTGATTTGAGGAAGGAGGGGAATGCTGACATAGCGAGTGGTGATTGGACTATGTGAAACTCGCGGCAAGTGGCTGGGGCGCGTGGTTTTGTCTTGGAGCGAAAACCGCGTCTTCTGAGGGTAGAGGGTGGGCCGCGGAGAGAGAGAATAGAGGGGAGAGGCCGGACGCCGCATGTCAATCTTCACCAGTATGAACACAGGTGGTTTACTTAGACTTTGTTTGGTTCAATAAAAAGCAGGGGCCGGTATGAGTCTTGTTTGGTTGGAGAAAAAGAGAAGAGAGGGAGATTTCTGGTTTGGTTTGAAAGGGAAGGGAAGAAAGCTAATTATAAGTTGACAAATATCTCATCACCTATTTATTTAGATTTTTTTATTGTTTTATTAAGACATCTATATCATAATTATTGTTTTCTAATTTGTGAATATAAAAAAAACCAAATACCTTGAGACATAACAAACAGATTATAAATAATCATATATCAAAATAAATGTCAATAAAAAAAATTATAATCTTTAGCGTATTATATAAATTATAAATAAATTTATGCTACAAGTTTTGAACTATTCTATCCTTAATTACATAACGTGCGTAACCTCACATACTCAATTAGATAATACACTGAGTTTTGTGTAAATATGTCCTATCGAGAAAGATCACAGCCACCAAACATTAAACATCATCTAGTATGTCAATAAGGAAGGATAATGGAATATGGCATGAAAATAAGAGTAAGGTGTTTAAATATTTTGAAAGTATTTATGACCGAGCGCCAAGCATTTGAAAGTTTTTGTTGGTCTTGTATACTTTGAAGGTTTTATTTCATAACATTTTTGTCCTGAACTATTATCTATCGTTAATTGATATTTAAAAACACCCGTCAAATTGCGTAATTGAACAGTCAAATTTTAATGGCAAATAACAATGAGGGTATTTTTGTTACGAAAAATAAACTTTTAGAGTATATAAGAGCAAAAAAAAAACTTTTAAGTGCTGGGTACTTATTTGTAAATGCTTTTGAGATACTACCTACCTCCGGTCCTAATTATAAGAGCTAGTTAACTAAATTGAGAAGATTAAAAAAAGAAGTTAAGTTAGTTATTTGTAATAAATATGTGTTGTCTTTTCTAAAATATCCTTGCTAATCAAGTGTATTGGCTAGAATTATTATTATTAGAAGGACTATCTTGAAAAAATGCATAAATATAGAGACAAAATGGATTGGGGTCTTATATTTAGGACC
Source organism: Neltuma alba (assembly GCF_004799145.2). NCBI lineage: Eukaryota > Viridiplantae > Streptophyta > Magnoliopsida > Fabales > Fabaceae > Neltuma > Neltuma alba. Next base: position 6,224 of record NW_021637230.1, read on the forward strand.
AAAATAAAAGTCAAATAAGGTCTTATATTAAAGACCAGAGGTAGTATTTAAGTATCTTGTTCTCATGAAAATATTTCTATATAATATTTTCCTCCTCGTCTTCTTCTTCTTCTTTTTTTTGGGGGGTGGTTTTCAAATTTTCACTGTCCAAGCCTAAAGGATTTTTTTGTTTTGGCCGAAAGCCTAAAGGATTAGAAGACGGGATCAGAATGAGGTATTAATATGGTGACCTGGGCTGGTAAAAAAACAAAAGGTATGGTGACCTGGACAATAATTGTAAATGTTGTCGGGTTGGCCCAAAATAGGAAGAAAAGAATGTTGGCGGATGAAGGAGGTGGCTGCGGGACGCAGGGGACGGTGCAGTATTTTCTGCAAATTTTGACATAGGCCTTTATACCTGTAATCCAGTATCTGAATATATACAAGACCTGTTCGGTCACAAAGAAAAAAAAGAGAACAAATTTCGTTTTTGGTTACAAGAGAGGGCTAAGCCCAAACACGAAGAAATTAAAACCCCAGGGAATCAATTCCCATACACTCTTTGTTAACCAACGACCTTAACTTCAGAGGGCAAGAGTCCAAAGTTCTGATCACGAGATATATGCTGTATCGTCAGTTCCCAAGTGTATTTCATCATCTCTCTGAATCTGAACGAACACTAGACTTGCTCCCTTGTTAGAAGATTCATTAGACAATAAGTCGACCAGGAACTTTGAGTCAGTTTCACGCATGATCCTCCTAAAGCCATATGCCAAGCCAGCAGCCCAGCACAAGTCCCTTTAAAGTTACCCACTCCTCAGTCTCACAGGCAACAATATCCAAGAAAATGAGTAAATCCAGGAACCCAATTTCTAGAATGGTCCCGAATAAAGAAACAAATGCCTAAGTATTGAGTCCAAAAAAAAAAAAAAAGCCTAAGTAAGTATGGTCAATCCACATTTCCGTTCTCCTCTTATAAAGCCCATCTAGAAATTCAGATTCAAGTCGGGGCTTTGAAATCCTTATGCGACCCCAACTGTTATCGGGCTTCTCTAGTAAACGCAATACCCCCTTGAATCGGGTCCATTCCTGCTCGGTTGAGAAAGTCTCAATATCCATGGTTAGATTTAAGGGAAATTTGGTTTTAAAAAAAATCCTATTTAAAAATTTAATTAGCTAAACTAAAATGACCTAAATTTGAGCGTGTCCAGTTATAATCCATAAGTGCAGTTTTTTTTTTCCTTGTTTTGTGCAAATGACTTTTGTATTGATAATTGTTGTACATAATTGAAGATATGTTGCATGTGATATAAAAAAATTACACTTACTAATCATTATTACATGCGATTAAATTTAGATTATTTTAGCTAATTAAGTTTTTAAATAGGGATTTTTTTACCAAAGGTTCCTAGATTAATATCCAAGGCAAATCTTTGCCATTAAAGACGCATGAATGAACCAGCACGCATTCAAGTCTACTGGTTAAGATTCAATTCATATTTCACAACACCATAAATTCAGATCTTTCTGCCAACGTACCATAAATAGTGTATAAAAATGCTAACGTGTAAGAGCCATATACTCAGCGTGTTACCATTAGTACTCATCAATAACTAATCTTATCCGTAGAAGTGTGATGACTATATCTTATCACAATGTTAATTCCCTTTCCTTTATGATTTTCAAAGTTCTGCACTTCAACTGCCACGTAGTTGTACAGAGAATTTAGAGGGACGTGGACGTGATTTGGTTCCCATTAAGTTTTTAGTTATTTGGGGATGAATGCAGGCTGGGATGAGACAGACGAAGGAAAGTCATAAAGTGGGGGCAGAATCAATCCAATTAGGCGCCCACACAAGAATATCACAAAACCGTGTTTGCATTCTAAACAAAAGACCCAGCCTCAGAGACTTTTCAGACGGTTGTTGCGTTGCCTCTCTTTTAAGGAAAACAAACAGGGCCAACAAACTCCTCCCTCCGGGAAAAAAAAAAAAAAAAAGGAGAGGAAGAACGTGGCAGGCAAAACCATCACAGGCCATGTCACAAAAAAAAAAAAAAAACCATCACAGGCCAGCCAAAGTTCCAAATTAAAACCCCTACTTTCATTAGCGTTAATTCCTCCACTGATCACTCGCCTCTTAAAAGTAAGATTTAAACTCATCATCGCGCATATTTATGGTCCAGCACCGTGGTGGTCCAACATAGGATCACAATATTGACTTTGTCCTTCTTTATTTATTTTTAATGTATTTAACTATTTATCATCAGTTTTAAAAATTAAAGAGTTGTACCCAAAAAAAGGGTAAAGAGACACGGCTCCTTCGGAGGAAAAAAAACCAGAGAGAGAAACGACTCCTTCAACACGCAAGCCAGTCGACGTGCCGCTTCTTCACGGACCGCTTCCACTCTCTCAGTCCCTAGCCCTCCCTCCTACTTTTATTTTAGAAAATATTGCTCATAAATACCCATTTGAAGAATTAATTATTCAGTAGTCCCTAAATTTTGAAAAATGACAACATGTACTATCTCTGTTCCTTAATATAAAAACTAGTTTAGCTTTTAATTTGATTATAAATATAAAACCTCAATCCATTTTGTTTATGATATTTATTCATTTTTTAAAGGTAGTCCTTATAGTAATTATACACAAATGACACTTGATTAGTAAGGATATTTTTAAAAAAACAAATACATATTTATTATAAATAACTGATTTAACTAATTTTTTAAATCTACTCAAATTAGTTAACTAACTTTCATAAAAAACCGGAGGTGGTATAAGATTTTAGATTTTTAAAGACTGGCCCATATTTTTTCTGCATATAATGTTGGAATTCAAGGACTATTTGATGCCATTCTCCAAAGAGGCCTTTATAGGCAATTTTCTCTTTGTTGTTATTATTATTATTTTGTTTCGTTGGGCTTTAAATGCAAATCTTAGCCACGAAGTAAAATTGCGCCCCAAAACAGATGAGACGAGACGAGTGTGAATGTGAAGTGTGAACTCAAAATCACGAACCCACCATCTAGCAAGGTCAAAAAAAAAATCCCCACCTTCTAGAAAAACCCAACTGCCCCTGTCTCTCTCTCATCCACGTCACCATATACGCGTTTTACCCTCACCCTCTCTCCCCTCCCCTCCCAATCAAACCCCTCTACTTTCAACTTTGACAAATTAACACGCAACCCATAATCCCCTCCGTAACTTTCCTCGAAGCTTCATTTTTCATTTTTTAGTTTTATTAATTATTAATTATTAATGTTATCTGATATATTATCGCCATTATTTTGTTTGCAAATTTAATTTGCCTCCCCCCACCACTCCCAACTCCCAAGCCCCACCTTTTTATTTAATAATCTCTTCCTCTTCCTTCATTCCATTCCTCCGATTCCCTTTCTCTCTCACTCTTGAATCTTCATTTCTCTCTCTACGGCTCTCTGATCTTCTTCGTTTGTTGACTGAGTTGTGTAGCTGAAGGCCGGCCATGGAGAACAATCAGCAATCCTTCTGGCAATTCAGCGATCAGCTTCGTCTTCAGTCTTCTAATCTGGCGAATCTGTCGCTCAACGATTCCATATGGAGCAGCAATTACGCCACCAAGAGAACTGATCAGAGGATGAATTTCGATATCAAGGTTGGTGGTGAGATCAACAGCAACCCACCGCCACCACCAATTTCAACCCCAAGCCTTCTGCTGATTATAATCTCTTCAACGATAGCTGGAAGATGCCCGATTCTTCCATTTCCAATGGATCGCTTTTCTCTGTGCCTCATAACACTGTTCCCCTCAATGGAGCTTTCAACAAAGGTATTTATTCCAAGCCTTCTTATCTTGATCTTAACATGAACATCAACTCCATCAACTCCAAGGCCAACAGACTCGGTGGTAAGAGTGAAGATCCCAAAGCTGCCAAGAGGAACAACACGAGTGGCAACAAGAAGAACACCGACAATAACGAGAACAAGGATACTAAAGCTGCCGTCGACAAGAGATTCAAAACCCTGCCTCCTTCTGAGTCTCTTCCCAGAAATGAAACTATTGGGGGATACATCTTTGTCTGCAACAACGACACCATGGCTGAAAATCTCAAAAGGCAGCTCTTTGGTATGTCTTCTTTCTTTATTTTTTCCCACCTTATGATCTTGATTGTAGTTTGCAATTATGTCTTTGAACTAGACTCCTCTTCAATTTCCTGTTATCTTTGGCTTGTAAGTATGCTAATAGTTAGATCGCCTGAGGTTTCTCTGATTTATAAAAAAGAAAAGAGAAGAAAAGATTACCTGAGATTTTATAAATCATACTTACGGTACTAGCTAACCTATCAACCACCTCTTTTTCCCTTGTCTTCTTGGGCTATAATCGTTGTCATAACGGATGCTTACTGTAAATCGAATTATCCATAGTCTGATACATTCCACTGTTTTTCCCAGTCACTGTTTTGTCAGAGATTTAGGAATATCAATCAAATTAGATACTGAAAGCATAACAATTTTGACCATTTCGCCGTTTCCTTAGGTAGATCTTCGTTCAATTTGTGTTCTTATTTTTTTTAATTATTATTATTATTATTAATCGCAGGTCTGCCCCCACGATATCGGGATTCAGTTCGCGCAATAACTCCGGGACTGCCCCTTTTCCTTTACAATTATTCCACCCACCAACTCCATGGCATCTTTGAGGTATTCCTTCGCTTCGTCGCTATTTATTAATTTTATTTTACGGATCTGCTTATATCTATGTTGGAATAAGAATATGGATAAGGCAATAATCTCTGCATTTAGGTGCTCCTTTTTTGGATTGGAATACGGTTATTTCCAGCACTAATAGTCGGTGGGGTTTGTTTGTTCAGGCTGCAAGCTTTGGAGGAACAAATATTGATCCAACGGCTTGGGAGGACAAGAAGTGCCCTGGTGAATCTCGCTTTCCTGCTCAGGTGTCACCCTCAATCCATCTTTATCTCCATTATTATGTTACCTTGTTTGAGAAAGCTTCTGACGCTGAACATGTTAATTATGATGTTTGCAGGTACGAGTAATTACCAGGAAAATCTGTGAACCATTGGAAGAGGACTCCTTCAGGCCAATTCTTCACCACTATGACGGCCCTAAGTTCCGTCTTGAACTGAACGTGCCCGAGGTAACTTGGTCTTTTAACATGTCGAATATTAACCTCCAAAATCAACATGATTCAACTATATATTCTCAAACTAAACCTTGGCATTTTCTGGTTATAGGCACTGTCTCTCCTGGATATCTTCGCTGATCAAAACACTTTCAAGGAAGTTTTCAACGCGATACCAGCTTGAAGGTAGAGCAGAAAGACAATACAAGAACAGAAGTTACGAAGAGAAAGGATAATTATTATAGAGCGGTTGGTTTAAATCTTATACATGGACTACAATTAAAGAGTGTCCGAAGCATTTATAGTGGAGGACGCATGAAATACGCAACCTGAATATGTTGTTAAGCAGTGATTGCTGTATAGAGGCTGTTGTGTAAGGTTGAAGCCCGATTTTCTCTTTGGTATATACCCATATATATCATGATGACATAAGAAAATACAATAACACCGAACTATTTTGCTCGAGTTCTTGTACAAACTGATAACGTGTGGAAGTTTGCTTGTTGAAGTCAATATTTGTGTGTTGGAAAGGACTTATCGTGTGAGCAAAATATGTGCGTTACAACTTCTCCTTCCAAAGGGGAGTCGCTTTCTTGCTATCCATATACATCTCTACGACGATATAATAGTTTCAAGCTTTCGTTATTCTCTTCAGATTCCTCGAGCACAAAGCATAGCCATTGTCATGGGTTTAGCATTATGGAAGCATTTTGTTTTCAGGAAGGTTTCTCTGCTCCTTGTCCGGTGAAGAAGAGGAACCTATTGAGAACTGATGAAACTGCTCATGCTGGTTTGAGTGGTTGGTTTAAATTCTGTCGCGGTGATTGATATGTTATGTTAGAAGTTCGGCTCTTGTGCAGGATTCCTAAGATCTCCTCTTGTTCATCATCTGGGATGTTAGAAATGAAGTGGTTCATGGTGAGAACGTATTGGATCATCTGAGAGCTCCTAGTAAGCTAGAGTACTACAAATTTTGGAGCCCTTTTGGCAACAATCAGACGCAACGGAGTCAGATTATTCTTTCACAACGAAGTACTGTTAGATGAGATGATAGTTGGCAGGGCAAAATTTTAGTGGGGTCTATTCACTTCACTTTCTGCGATGTGTGACAAAGAAGGAATGTGTGAATTTCTATGTTCCGCACCCAGAAAGCGTCTTCTTCTGCAAAATGAAAATTTTTTTCAAGGGAATTAGGTGATGATTAGCTGGGGGCGAGAAGAAGATATACTTTTTAACACTCGCTGATGCGCAGTTGGTAAGCGAATCCCCCCAAATCCAGGACTAACACACAAGCAAGCACATGTGTTTTAATGGGGTTTTTAGTGGTTTGGTAATCGATTATTACATCAACTTAGAAAGCAATTCATCCATAAATAAATACGTCATGATAATACTTCTAAAAGGCATAGCTGACCGTTTCAACGAATTGAATTCATCAATCAAGTATTTAAATAGAGATAACGTGCCGGGTTATATTGGGCGGCAGGTTGCTTGACTAATCATATTTTTAAATTATGGGCCACTCAAACTTCAGTTCTAGAGGTGTTGGCTGGAATTTTTCTAATAATTATGATTCATTATGCTGCTGCCCGTTTAGTCATTATATTAGTCAAAACTATGCAAGCAACACGTTTGGACTTTTCAATTTTAATTTAATTTTAAATTTTTGTAGTTGGCATGTCAGGACACAGCCCCACAAGGCCACAGCTGGATCTGCAACTTTTGTAAGAATTGTATCACTTCACGCATTTTTTTTAAACGCATTATTCGTCTTCTGTGGGTGAAAATTGCATGCAACCAAGAAAATTGTATACCAAAAGATCATTTTCTCCCCCTCTCCAAAAAGAAAATTCTTTTTTATTTGATGCGGGGCTTGATAAATGATGGTAATTACTATCTTTAGTTCTAATTATAAGAGCTAGTTGACTAACTTGAAGAAATTAAGAAAATAAGTTAAATTAGTTATTTGTAATAAATTAAGTGTATTGGCTACAACAACCATTATAAAAAGGACTATATTGGAAAAAAATGTATAAATATAAGAGACAAAGTGAATTGAGGTCTTATATTTAGGATCAAAATAAAAATTAAACGAGGTTTTATATTAAGGACAGGAGGTGGTATATTAAGAACTTGATTAAAAATACATGCGTGAGTTTTGATTTAATAGTTAAATATTATATTATATTAAATGTTATTAATGCGGTTCTTTTTGCGCAACAAGTATTTATGCAGTTGGATGCACGGACGAACCTTTTGGTTACAAAAACTTGTTCATGTCATTGTTTGATTTTATTTATTTTTTAATTAATTCACTTAAATTGTTGTATATATGATTTTATTCATTGATTGACGATTGATTAAAAGTAATTACGTAAATTAGAAGAAAAATGGTGATGGAGTAAATCTTCTATCAAGTAGAAAAAAAAGATTAATTAACTAAGCAAATGCTTGAATAATTATCCGAACAACCCTCTAATAGGGAAGTGGGGGAAGAATGAGTCGCATGCCACTACTGGCACGTGTCTGACGTCCTCATCTAGCTGGGCCACGTGTGAAGGCAGGAAACACCAACGATTTTCGAATTTTGTATGGAATAAAATAAGTAAAAAAGAATAGTTTGGTTTATATATGTTTTGCGGAATTCACCCCCACCCCCGGGTCCATAGCTCAGTGGTAGAGCAATTGACTGCAGATCAATAGGTCACCGGTTCGAACCCGGTTGGGCCCTAATACTTTCATGACTCTTTTTAATTTTGCCCAGTTTTGAAGCCCAACATGTAATCCTTATATACAAAGACAGATATGGACAGTGACAAGGTAAAATGTGAGCACCAAATTAACTAATTATCGCACAGAGGATAACGCTTGCTAGATGAGGCTCCCATGAGAACAAAACAACACTTGCAATTTCTGGTCTGCCAATTTAGCCATTTATTGGCTTGCACGCAAAAGCCAGCACTATGGATAATTTATTAGTGCATGCCATATGCATATACCAGAGAAATAATAGCAATACAATGGAACATGAAGTTAAAGTTAAAGACAAGCTCAGTGCATGCCATATGTATATACCAGGGAAATAATAGTAATACAATCGAACATGAAATTAAAATTAAAGTTAAAGACAAGCAGGACAGTGAACCAAGCCATTTTCATTACAGTGTGGGCACCTTCGTTTCACTTCTCCCCCAGACGCCGCCGTCTCTATCACCTTGCAGCTCCCGCCACATTCCAAACATGGCACGAACCTGGCCCCACCACAACCCTCGCACGCTTGTCTCCCTATCCCTCTCTCCACACGGGTCGCGTTTAGGATCCGTCCCAGTCGACCCGACTCGTTCAGCTCCACCACCTCCTCCGCCCCGCCGATGTACCTCCCTTTCACGAACACTCTCGGCACTGTAACTCCCTCCCCCACCATCTCCTTCATCTCCTTCAGGAACTCTCCGTGCAACGACACGTCCCTCTCGTCGTACACCACCCTGTGTGACTCCAACACTTCTCTCACTCTGTTACAGTCTTCGAACGTCTTCCTCACCCCTCCTAACGACGTCGTGTATATCACCACCCCTTCCATCCCTCCCGGCGGGCACTTCTCCGGGAAGTCACTCAGTGGGTCCCTCCTCAGCTTCGCTATCCTGTCGTAATTCGCTTGCTTCCCTTCTTTCTCTCTCTCCATTCTGTCCCTCACTACGAATATGTTGTCCTTCACGGATTTGAATCCTTCTCCGACTTCCTGTTTCGTACCCTCCTCTTTCTTTTCCTCTGGTTCCTTGGGTTTGTCCCGCATGGACTCCGTCTTTCGCAGGCCTTTATTCGGCTTAGGGTTTAGTTTTGCGTCCAACTCTTCCAAAGTGCGGAACGACGTGCTTTTCTGTGGGGCCTGCTTCGTCGTCGAAGTAGACGGAGGTTTAACGACGGGTTTGGCAGCGTCGGCGAGGTTGGGCTTGAGGTCGTCGAGTGCTTTGCTGAGCTCGGCCCATGACTGAGGAGCCTCGGTGGTCTCGAGCTTGTTGAGCTTCTGCAGGAGAGGAGGAGGCAAGTTGCGGTTGGAGGCTTTGTCCTGTTGCTCCTGCGCAATCTGAGCGCTGTTCAACTTCAGCCATGGTTCTTCGATGGCGTTGATGTCAAACACCGCGAAGCTCGCCGGAGCTGGGCGGTAAACATCGACTTTAGATTCGATACGCTTTGAGGAAGCGCACCCCATTATTCCTTGTACAAAGTTTTACAGAATTCAAGTATTAAATAAAGGATTTTTCAGTTATTGAAGATGGAAATGTAGAGGTTTGTTACTTAGAGCCATTGTGAGAGTGGTGGTGAGGGATATGTGGTGTGGCGTTCGTTTGGCTGTGAGGCGATTATCCATCTGATGTTGATTTTTCATAATTTGGGTTTCTATTATTGGCCTCACGATGATATCTGGCATCTGTGTATTTTCGTGGACCTGCAAGATTTCGCCACGTGAGTATGATATCTGATTTTGGTCCCCATTCATTGTCTACTTTGGAATTGTCACTGTGCCACACTTGCGGCTGAAGATTAAGCATACTGTTGCTAATAACTATACAGGGCTATGGTATTTTGGATTTCTATTTTCTACCCTTCCTCCATCTTTTTCCTCTGTCTGTGTACCTTTTTCTCGGATTCGGTAAAATTATGCTCTACAAGTCGGCTTCTTGTCACGAAAACACATGGACAAGGGTTGAGGTAGGGCAAAGGCAATATAGAAAAGAACCGGGGCAACATCTGATTGCGGGATTTAAGTATTAAAGTAAGAGAAAGAGACAAAGGTTGTCTAGATGAATGCAATATACTAAATTTTAAGGTATCAATCAATCAAGAAGGGTGAATGCATGCTGCCTCCTTCGGATAACGATCCCAATAATCTCGAAAATGCCTCGTGAGTCTCACTTAGTTATCACGGGCCAAATCAACACAAAATGATTTGAGGAAAGAAAAGAAAGCAACTTTTTTTTTTTTGGGGTGCAAAAAGAAAGCAACTTCTATTACTTCCAAGTATAGTGAGTCCAATCCATGAGGCTTTTTGCAAACAGGATATAGAAATTCAAAAAGGGATATCTGAGAAATGTGGTCATAGGGGGCTAGGGACGAACACAGGCTAGGCGAAACGGAATCATATAGCGCGGACATTTGAATGCCGTATCTGTCTGCATTATCCGGAATTTGTGCAGCATTATTAAATTTGGGAATCTAACCTCACGCTCTGTTCTGTTCTTTTCCCTTTGGTTCAATCAATACTCCACTAACTGTCAAAAACAATTCCCCAACCCAACGGTCAAATTTCACATGCGCACCGCTAAATATACAAGCTAACAATATTATAATGTGGTTTCTGCTCAGATATTTCAAATATTATATATAGCTATAAGAGGTCGAAGTGGAGGTGGTGAGGATCAGGGGAATCTGGTAGTAATGGGAAATTGCACTCTTAAAGGGGTCACTGGGGAGTGTCACTACTCCATCCGGGTTCTGAGTGACTGGGGATCTCTTTTACAGTTCAAAGGTCCCATAACAGTTGGCGAGGTGCTCCGGCGGCACCAGCCTGGTTATGGTATTTTCCGGCAAGGCCATACATCCTCGCCGTTGCCGGAGCATGAGAGCTTAAGTTACGGCCTTCTCTATTACCTTCTTCCTTTGAAGCCGGAGGAGGTGGTTGAAAACACTTCAACTGATCATCATGGAGATCCAAATCAGGAAGTGGAAGGCAAGGGTTGTGAGCATAGAGCAGAGGAAGGGGGGACGAATGAGAACAAAGAGAAACAAGGCAGGTCGCCGGACACAGCAGAATCAGAATACGTGAAGAATTTGTCGAATGGGTCTGCGCTTGAAGTCCTTCCATCGGCCGGAAATGGCGTTTGGAAGGTGAAGTTGGTGATTGACACGAAACAACTGGAGGAGATTTTGTCAGAGCAGGTGAATACTGAAGCGTTAATTGAGAAGATGAGGATGGCTGCTTCTGCAACTTCGTCCAGTCCCACAAGAAGCAGACGAACCATGAGCCCTTGGAAATTGGGATGGAAGCCACCAACTCTCTTCAACAACACACCCATTATCAAGGAAAGGCTCTCTACACCAAGTTGCCTCAATAAAAGCACTTTGTAACAAGTTAGAATTTCAGTGTTAACATTAGAGTTGTGGATTTAATTGGATGTCCTGTCCAAATATGACTGAAATATCGAGGTGTTTGATTGTTTAGTAGTTCCAAGGCGACCCGTTCTGTAAATTTCTTATCCATCCTCCCGAATTGGCCGCTTAAGGTTAATTCCTAATGAATGCTGGCGGATTGAAGTTCTGTGGATTCTGAATCCATAAATAGTAAATAAAAGTAAGTTTAACCTTTTTCGACCGCTATGGTTTCCAGCTTTACAAAAATAGAGAAATCCAAACAAACTTTTCAAGCTCTAAAGCTCACAGTAGCATGAGAAGTAGGTTCAGCAACGGTATCCTGTAAATAGCATGGTCTCGAACAAGTTGTATCTTTCTTTTTTGGCCCAGGAAGAGGCTTTTTTTGGGCATAAACAATCGCATTTACTAGTACACAAGTCTGACTGCGTGACGTCAGGGCTGGCTTCACACAGAAGGCACGCTGTTACCATATGCGGCACAATGCCGGTTGGAAGGGCCCCACATAATACCAAAAAGAACCAACCGGCAAATAGCCTTTTTTCGAGATTTTTTTTTTGGCCAGATAAGGGGGAAAAAAAATTGCGAATGTGAGGGATTTGGAAGAGAAGTTCAGACTGTCGTTCATCGTTAAGTGACTAATTCTATATCAGCCTTACTCCATGCTCTTCCAAAATATCCATTACCACTCAAGTGGCTATTTGCAGTACACATTACAAACACTACATAGGATTCATCATAAAGTCTTTGGGGGGGGGGGAGAAAAGAAGTCCAGCATCAAAAGAAAACCCGATAAACATTATATCCCCCAAATAAGCAAATCCAGTGCTAAGTGAGGATCAAATGAACATATCAGTACGATAAAACGCTGAAGGGACTTATGAGAGGTTTCCTTGATACCACATTTTGGATAACCCTGCATAAATGACCATTTCCGAATCTAAAACATCATCTAAATGATCGATAGTTCTGCCAACTGAGTAGAGGTACTTGTAAAACAGGGTACGGAGATTGCTTCATCTCATATGCTTGACTCCAGTTTCTGAATGGCTTTCTCTACGGCAGGTATATTCTTCTTCAAGGCTGACCACTGCTCCTCCGTCAAACTTATTCCTGAGACACAAAAAAGTAGAAGCTAAGTTGCAATTTGCAAGCAACCTTTGATTATCAAGCAGCACCATGTTTTATACAGAAGTGTTGTGTTTTTTTGTTCACCATATTTCATACAGAAGCATACAAATCAAAAGACTATTTGAGCAGCACATGATACTAAATTGGTTATCCATTGATTTGGACGTGAGTATGACAATATATAGGAATAAAATTTACAGAATTCAATAAAGAAAAGTATAAATTATATATTGGATGTATAGCATGGAAAGCCTCTACTCCAGTGCAACTTGATTCAGGTAAATCTCAATTCTAAGTAGCTTCAGTTTCAAATCCAAATAATCATTGCATCGATGCATTGACATGATGACAGGTGATAGATAGCTGGGAAAAATGCAACCTATATATCATTGTAATTGGTTTCAACAGCAAATTGAGCATGGCAGAATAGCTACAATATATTCCATATATAGTCCATAATGCTAAACTCAATCCATCACTTTAATGAGCAAGTCTATTCTCCAAAACTTCCAAATTTTGATGTCCAACGGGACTTCAACGAACTTCAGCATATCTGATTTCACAGACATGGTTGATTCCATTGGACGTGGAAGGTGAGCATAATTCATCATCATACAAGCCAATCATTATGACAGGCGAAACAAGCACGAATAGATATAGTAAGAGAAACACGTCACTCTAGAATACTGCAGACAATCAGTATCAGAAAGTAATGATTCCTTTGTGCCCCTTTATGCTAATTAGCTTGAGTTCATTATGGAGATCAGCAGACGGTTGAGGTATAAAGCCTAGTAGCCTGTCTTTCGCAACAGTTGAGAGATGCGGATCTTTGATTAAAAACTCACTTCTCTACCATAAGCATTTTAAAGCATTTCAATATTTCAGATCTGTGGGATAAGATGAACAATGCTTAAAACCGGGTACCATACGAGCAAAATTGGCAGCACATGCCATGAATTTATCGTCTCACTAAATAGATTTTTATGAACCACTGAAAAGCTTACGGAAAACTAATTTCGCTGGGAAGAGATAGAAATACCTTTCGAAGAAGGTAATTCTTTACCGTCCTTTCTATAGTACTCTCGGATAGAGACCAATGTTTTCCCTCTGAATTCTTGAATCGTCACCCTTCTCTGGGCTGAAAGCTGCAAAAAAGAAAAGAATTAGTAGAATCGTTCGGGGAGTTTTGGTTTGTCAGAAAACAAAGGGAAAAGTCAGGCAAGAGGAAGAGGAAAGGGACCTTGCAGATGATGAGATTGCCCTCATCATCGTACTCCTGGCCCTGAGAAGTATCCTCTTGTGAATTTTCTTCCTCCTCCGGCTCCTCTTGCTTTTCCTGAATGAAAGCCTCCACAACCTGCTTCACTAAGGCTTTGTAGTGCGGCCGCGACAGGTCGAGGTCGAGTTCTTTGGCGGCTTGCTTCCTGACTTTGGACTCGGTGACGTCGTCCATGTCTGATTCCTCCAGAATCCTCCGAACAGTGGTCTCAATTCGTCCTTGGATTTCAGCGTCCATTTCCAGCAGAACACTCAGCGAACGGCAGTAGCACTGATGTTGGGAATTTGGCCAGGAAAGAGGAAATTGGAGCTGAGTGAGGGGTTTACATTTGGGAGAATTTAAGGAGATGTTAGAAGCAACTTTATTTAAAATTAGGAGAAAAATAAATTAAAAATTAGAAATTGCGTTTTAATGTTGATTAATTAAAATGCCCTTCTCTTATGCCAGTGCTTAATATAAGGAGTTAAACTCAATTATCAATATAAAGCCTCACTTTATTTTGTCTTTCAGTTTTATAATTTTTTAAAAAAATATATTTATTAATTGTGTAACTCTAAATGCATAGAACTATTAAAATATTTTAAAAAGTATAACACTTATTTATTATGAATAATTAATTTTTTAATATGTATAAATTAATTTAAAAAATTCATTATCATCAAGAGTTGGAGCTCCATCCTTGGTGGTCGCCACTGCCATTGAAGTCCAATTGTCGGTTGCTGACGATCTAATGACCGGTGATAATGGTTAGTGTGTGTATATAAATGAAGGGATATTGAAATATAATTTCAGTTTAGTCTCATAATCTAGCAGGGTAATTTTGATTCTTTTATGCTAATTTTAAAATGAAGCAGCTTTTGAGGTCTTATAACGAAATTCTCCTACTTCGTGTGCATAGATCCACGCAGCTACACATGACAATTATTATTGTTATTCTTTTTGGGATCAATGCTTTTAGTTTTCTCAAAAAAAAAAAAATTTTCCCAAAATTTTAAACTATTTACATAAAATAACATTTCTTGTTACGAATTTTGTAAACTTATGTTCTTTTAATTTTAATTTTCTCCACTTCTCACTCAAAGTACTCCTATAAACTATGGCTAACATCTTTTCGTTGTGAATTTTGTGAACTCGTGTTCTTTTGATCTTGATCTTCCCCACTTTTCACTTAAAGTACTCTCCTAACATTTTTTTTTTTTGATTCTTCTTCTTCTTTAAATAATATGGTCACTTAAGAATCGTAGTAAATATTATTTTGAAAGAATTTTTCGTCCCCTGAGAATTGAGATCTTTAAGAACTGAGCTCAGCTGTCAAGTTAGTATTGTTGCAACTTTACGTTTCTTTTTATATATGAAGTTTCATGCATGTTGTTTATAATGTATTTTTCATTGAATTTTTTTTGCCTGAATTTTTTATTGAAAAAGTTCAATAGCATTAATAAATTTTTGGTGTTTAATAAATAATTGTTTTCATTATTCATAATTTATATTTTAAATTATTTTTCTTTGTAACAAATATGAAGTAAATGCTACAAATTTTTCAAATCTTATTTACATGGGTATCATATGTCGACTTTATCTCCAATAGGGACAACTTTATTTTTGGTATTTATTTGTAGCAAGTCATTATTCTCATTATTCTTTAACAAGCAAAATTATACTTTTGCCCAGTATCTTCACCTAGTCCAAGCATTTTCATGTTAAAATTTTGAGCAAAAAAAACCAAAAAAAAAAAGAAAATTGTAACATATTTCTAGCATCCTGGGAGAATATTGTATTAAAATTTTGAGCAGACCACATCTTAAATCCAAGACCCGTCTGCATATCAAACGAAAATATGGTAAGGATGGTCATTTCCTCAAGCCCCATTGTCTCCTGGTCATGAGCGTTGGTTTAAGCTTTTCTCTGTAGGCCGTCTCAACAAGGGAATGAGCATGTGGACACCCCCACCAAACAAGTTTACCTCTTCAATTTCCTCGTTCCCTCCTTTTTCTCACTGCAATAGTTGGAATCATGCGTTATTATTAGAAGCTCACATGAAGCATCAGGATATAACAGGGCAATTTGAACTGTGAGCTATAACGTTCTCATTCAGATTCATGAACTATAACTTCCGGTGTTCAAAACAACGGGCAAAGAGCAAGGACAGTTACCTCACTGACAGCAAGAATATGATCCCAAACAAGTCAAAAGCTACTTTTTTTTTTTTTTCAATCTCTAAATAACAGTTAAACACAAACTTTTAGGACTTGATCCTCGGCTGTGCCTGTTATCGTGTAACAATAATTACACTTGTAAAATTAACGTGTTTATGTTATTTGCATATTTTTAGTTGATTTATAATAGATAGATTCATTTTCATCCCAATACATTGCAGTTGAGCACTTCATAAGGATAGTCACAGCAGGGTATCTAAGTCCAGACTTTTGAATTGTCTGCTTATGAACGAACAGACGACCGGAACTCTTCTTTCCTTTTAGCTGGGAAGCCAGAGGGGCGTATAGGTGCAGTAAGACATCCAAATTTACCAAAAATTTGCATAAAAATAAAATGGAAGCAGTCATAACCAGATATTGCTTCCACTCAATTTCACGGATGCACTTGTTAAAAGCTGACTGATTTAACAAGATTAAAAAAAATGACATCTAAATCAGCACAGAGCCATATTTGAATCCCTACAGGTAGGTGTACAAAGAGGAACACTAGGGGACGCAGCTAATGTCAACTTTAGCTTGCTGATGAATGCAGAGACAAATTTAAGCATCACAAATTCTCTATTGCGAAGTTATATTGCAGGTACCATCAGCATTCAGCAGGACGATATAGAGAAGAACAAATACAGGGAATAAGGAATTGATCAGGTAATAAAAAAGAAAGAAAGAAAATTACCTCGATTTCTTGTCACCGCTAGATCTTAATGAAGCTTTTTCACCACGTCCAAAGGCAACTTCATCCATACTCTGTCCTTGACGCCGATACCTCCCACCAGAAGCCACGAATCCAGGACAAGGTCTGTAAGCCTTAATAGGCCACCATCCAAATCCTGGTACTGTTGCAATCCCACCTTGGATCCTCCCTTCACCATTACACCCCTTCTCGATTTCTTCCCTTCCGCATGCCCTACAACCGCTGTAGAAATGCATTAAAGAAGCAAATATATCAGTTTATTTTTATCATCAATCCAAACATGGGAAGGTCGGTACGCGGAAAATTTCATTCCCTTTACGTATCAAAGTTAAATGAACATCATAAACAGGTCAATACACTCTTATCCTTAAGGCGCCAAAATAGGCGCCCCAAAATGCTGCTTTAAGCCTCGGCGAGTGACTGGGTATGCTTTCATCAGTCAAACTTTAGTATCATGAATAATTAAAGCCTGATACAAGAACAGGACTAGCTGACGATAACTTATCAGGCACCACAGGAAAGAGGGAGTAATAGCGAACGAAATAGAAATTAATTTTCGGTGCTCTACAGTGGATAATGGCTTAATAACTGAAATTGATCTCTCAGGGCAATATTAAATTACAGAGCTGGTACCTCTGAGGAATCTCTACAGCGTCATCAGCGGCAGAATCAGATTGGACGGGAAGTGCATCTGACGAAGAAGGGCCATCTTCCACAACAGTGGTTGAAGAGGGAGAGCACAAAGGAGCATTAAACTTAAGGAGCGGGTAGGAGACAATTTCCCGCGAGTTTCTGGATATGCAGTTACGCTTATACAGATGAGGCTCGTGAGAACTCGGAACGGAGAAAAGAGCAAACGCCCTTGCCATTTCCTCCCTTTCCGACAATAGATAACGAGCCCCACGCTTTTTAGTCACATCCACTAATCTTCCGCTTATATCAAATGTGAGGCTGCGATTGAGGCAGCTTGATTCATTACATAACTCGCTACATGAATCATGATATTTTTCTCTACATTGCGTCTCGGTTTTGATGATTATCATCTTGCCACTTCCGAGTACCATCCCATTCGATCTGCAGTTATTTCTGTTGCATATTGTTTCCACTTTTCTCTTGGGTGTAATGTTACATATTCTTTTTTAAGTCGAAAGATTCCGCCATTAATACCGATTTTCGCGTTTTTCATCCTCGAGGGATTTAAGGTAACAAGCAACAATTATTCTTGGACCACCAGTTTTGGTAACCGTAATTTACAATTAAATCATTTGGTTATAATAAAATATAAGAGGGAGTCAAAAATGCAGTGCGGAGGCACAGCAACAATGGAATGCTTATGCTTTGACCAAGGCTCGCGCTATACACATCAACAATCCTCGCTTCAGATGCCAACACATCCTCATTCGCCGCATCATTCAAAGACATCCCTCTTCTGTCCAAGTCTTGTCTCACACTTCATGTGCTCACCGTAATTATAACAATTTTTTTTTTAATGGCTTGAGCCATTGCAATTGGGACTTCTTGTCTTATATACAGTATGCAAGC
Source organism: Neltuma alba (assembly GCF_004799145.2). Taxonomy (NCBI): domain Eukaryota; kingdom Viridiplantae; phylum Streptophyta; class Magnoliopsida; order Fabales; family Fabaceae; genus Neltuma; species Neltuma alba. Next base: position 24,332 of record NW_021637230.1, read on the forward strand.
GAAATAGAGACGGGGGTAACTTAACTAAAAGGGATCTTCACCAAAGAAATCATGAAAATTTCAATCATCTTTGCTTCTGCGAATTAAAACCACCTTTTGTAACTAGTATCAGACTAAATAACGGCATCATCTCTTCTCTCACTTGTTTAGCCATGTACAATCTGTTGTTCCATTTCGCCGTCCATCACAGAGCTGTGATGATGAACCATATACCAGCGGCCGTTATGAAACTCAAAGACGTTAGTCACATTGAATGGACCTGTATCCACATCGACATATGTTTTCATGGTAACCCAAGCCATATCTGTCAAGACCCGAGCACGTACATCCCGCACCTGAAAGTTCAATCCTTGCTCCCAATTGAACGCAAGCTGCCAACTCTGCATTACTGCATTGTATCTGCAACAAGGATGATCAATTGATTATATTACTGAGCTTTCTAGAATCATATCTCAGCAACCTAATTTTGGAGAAAGGATGAAAATGAAGAACTACAAGTTCACAGCCCTAACTGCAATAGCACATCATAAACTTAAAAGAACGGTTGTATGACTATCTCTTCACACGTGATTGAAATATATATGATATCTCTTACACCATACATGTAAAATTATATCTTCGGAGGACTAAGCTCAAAGTTGCGGGTTCCTAAACATATTCCAATCTTACAGTAAAACTAAAAGAAACTTTAAACCACCACATAGCTAGCATGTTACAATTCGTTCAATTCATTCCCCGGGGCTGCGTTTTGAAGGATCCCTAAAGAGTTCACAAACATCCACTCATCTGGTTAACTTGTATGAGACATACCCATCAATAAATCACAGCAATGCCTCCACACAACCAAAGCCAAGGCCAACAAGCCCAATGGTATCTTTGATTAAAGATCAAAATATCCACATCTAGAATGCATCACCAATAAAAATAGAGGACTAAGAGTTCAAAAAATGGATTTGACCACACAATAAGGCCCTGTAAAATGAGCCAAAAAAACCTGCAAATCCAATAGGGGAAAAGAGCAACTTCACTCAGAAAATACAAATGCTGCAGAAGCATGGGAAACATGAAACTTCATGCACTATAAATGACCGAGATACTTCCTAAATTAAACCCTCACTCGCTCTTTTTTAAGACACCAAGTCCAATTCACTTTTCAATTATAAAAATACACCTTGGCAACTTTAAGCACCAATAAAATTCAATGAATATTGGTGCAAATAGTCCAATGCATGGCCATCCATCTCGGGCCTCACAAATTTTGGTGAATCGAACAGTACCTTTGAATAGTACGGATATTATGATCTATGAAGGCCATAATCAAAATTCAACGGATACCACTAAAATGGCAAAAAAATAAAAAAAAGACATCGATGCAAGAGGATGAATTTAGAATTGAATGTCAGGCTAAACATATAAGATTACAGAGATAAAGTCATACCCTGAAAAAAGTTCTCCTGAAGCATGAATACACTTCACATAATCTGCATTCAGCCAAAAATCACTCATGGCTGAAAGAGACTTCACTCTGACAATGTTGTAGAATTGTGCATTAATATTCACAATTGCTCTTGTGGCAGCATAGTAAGATTTCCACCCATTAACTGGTGTAACACTATCTTGTTCCAATGTAAAGTCCTAAAAATAGAATTTCAAAAGAAAAAAGCTGATAACATATCAGGTAAATGAGAATAAGAAATTCAGAGAAATTTATCAAACTGTACAATAATTCGGTAATTCAGAGTTTAGCTGGATTCCACAGAAAAAATAAAAGAAGACTGAGAGGGAATTCATCGTTTATAGGCACTAGCTTTATCCTCCTAGTAATGTCTTCCTCTCCTTCCCTCCTTTCTTATCCTATAATCCTCATGGTCATAGTAGTATCAAGGAAACGGCTTTATGCAAAATCTTCACTTGTATTTTTGAAAAATGTCATTCAGATAATGTTCAATAAGCACAACCACTTAAGAAACTTAATTGTCCCCTAAAGTTCTTGCAAGAAACCAAATCAAAGCTCATGTGTTTAACCAAGTGGCCAAACCAAACAAACAGACGGACGTTATACTTCCAGAAAAACAGTGCAACAACCTAATTACGCATGACGTATTACCTAATAATTGCAAACGAGCCCACCGAGAGTAGCTGAAATGCGCGCAGGCCCATAACAACAACAAGCGGTCATGAGTTTTAATTTTACGATATCACCATCTAAAGTCGATAGCCAACCAAACATGACAGCAATCACCTTAAGCTAGGAAATAGATTAGCATTTGTACCTTAGAGTTTGTTAATTTACCTTGTGATACAGGGCCTTCCATGCATTATCATCATTTGCAGCCTTCCGCATCAAAGAATTAGTCATTGAGAGGCGACACAAACTCGGATAATCCAAGTAACTCAAAGCATGGGTTGTAATCTCCGGAACCAGATTCTCCATCATTGACGCACCGGTTCGCCGGTCGGTTAACAGGGCCGGGGTCGGAAGCGGGGTCAGGTTCGGGGATGGGGAGGGCGTGGCCTCCAACATTTCCGCCCCACCACCGTTCAAATAGGGCAGAGCACTCGTGGACGGAGAATCTGAATTTTCAACGATTCCGTTGCAAGAACAAGCGCAATCGCAAGACTTCCTCACGGAAAAGCCGTCCGAGTGAATAGATGATCTGAGAGCCTTGAGGGAATAGGGGAGTGAAAATGATCTGACAACGGAGAAGAACGCAAGCAAAAAACAGAGCGCAGTAACCGTTGCGGCTAGAACAAAAGGCTGCGATAAGACACCGATGCCGAAGACAGAGAGAACCTCCATTCATAAGACATGAAATCTCCGCCAAACATGAACCCTAGGAATTCGCAGCCACTCGCTCCAAGGGTTTTTCTTGCAGTGGTCTTTCCCGCTTCTTCCACTCGTTCCCGCGAGTGAACATTACTCCTCGCACCAAACCCTAATTTTATTTTTCAGGCCGGAGGGAATTTGAAGAAAAGAGGGGGAATTGAAACCCACAAATCCGTGAACTCAGTGCTGCTAGTAACTGACTCAAACATATCTCAATGACGTGTACAGTAAGTCAACAAAATAAAATCAAACCAACTATTTAAATTAAATACTTGCTTCTTTTCTCAGAGCAAAAACACAATTCGTTTTTCAAGTGCTTTATATAAGGTAAAAATAAAAATAAAATTCGACTTCCTAAAAACTCATCAAAAGATATTAATAATTAAACACATTGTTATCTCAGTTTAGTTTGTTTTAATATTACAAAAAAATAAATAAAACTTATGCCACAAAATGTTTTTTGAGAGAAAAAAGGTGATTACGACACTAATTTGGTGATTTATAATTTATACGAGGTAGCACAAAATTCATAAATATGTCCAAAATCTCTAACAGCAGAGTGTTAAGAGTTGAGAGAGAATAGGAGTGAGAATGAAAATTGGGAGGAGGGATTATCGTATAGTGTTGGTGGATAAGATGAAAGATGTGACGGTTAAGATGAAAGGAGGTATATGGACGCGTCCTAATTGGGCGGCTCTGAAGACGCGCGAAGCAAAGCAGTTTGGGCAATGATGCCAGGGAAAACGGAAAGGATGAATGGTTGTTAAGTTGAGTTGAGGTGTTGTTTTGTGAATTTGCCATCTCCATCTCTTCCTGAGGATCCAAGCTTGCAACATCATCATCTAGGTGCGTCTGAAACCCTAACACTGCCTTTAAGCATGATGCCTCTTCTCCTCCTTCTCCTCCTCCTTCTTCACCCGGATGATCTCTAGAATGAATCAAGCATGAAGAGTCAACCTCCTCCTCCTCAAACACACAGCTTCTTAAGATTCAAATGTCCCCATCACAAGGACGGCAATATGAGGAGCTTCTATGAGCTCTCCTTGTCCTTGCTCTTATCCCTTTGGTGTTTCCTTTTTCTCTTCTACTCTAAGCCTGGCCTTGGTCATGCAAATGGAGGTATGCCCCTTCCCCTTTTCACTTTTTTCTCCAGTGCTCCATCATTGCCCTCATTTTGTTTCTATTCTTACTTCTCTGTGGTGATAACCAAAGAGAAACAAAACCTACCTTGAATGGAGAAGAGAAACGCTAATTAGCTCTCAGGATGATGAAATATCTTGATTTTCATCACTGACGCAGTAATTGTCAAACATAGGCGTCCATCAAAGATTTACAGTATTCTTGAGGGGACTTTGGAGTAACTTTTGCGAGAGGAGGAAAAAATATAGCAGACTCGAAACCAAAAACTATTATTCGCGGGACTTGCTTAGGCTAGAAAAACTGATGTTAAAAAAAGATGATCTTTACCGGGTTTTCAAACCATCGAAATCTCTGATCTCGTAGTTATGGAAATTTGGCTTTCGAACTGTTTGGGATTTTGGGTGCTTAATGGTCTTTACTGTCTTTTATCGGGTGCAGAATTAATGTCGGGCGTGTCCTTATCTGCTTAACTATTGTACTGAGGAATTTCATATTTAAGATTGATACAGATTGTCAACTATCAAGCACAAATATTGATGTAATGATAAATTAATAATGGTGATATTTATATTAGGTGACTCGTATTTTTCCTCGTGTCATGTTTTGTATTAAATTTTTATTTGGAATTGTTTAGGGAAGTTGCCTCCTGACAACAGAAGCCGACCTTGGCCAATTTTTTCCCTCATCAGTGATCAGATAAGCAACCTTGCATATTCCTATGTTACTAATCGAAGCTATGTTTACGAAAATGCAGCTCTATTTGAGTTTAATGGGCCATCTAGCTCCAACAAACCCAGAAGTGCAAATCAGAAACCTGCAAAACCCATGTATTCACTTCCTGAAAAAACTACGTTAGAGCAAGTGTTTCGGAAAGTTTTAGGTAATTCTGCTTTGGTTTGTAATCTACGGCCCCTGGAAGACATAAAACTGAGACCAGAACAAGCTTCTGATGTGCAAGATCATCCATCATATCTGGATTATGATGAATTTCGAAACGCAACAGGACAGGGAGAAGGTAATACCATGCAACCAAAGCTTCTTAACAACACCCGACGACTTGAACCTGATGGATCAGAGTTCAACTTTGCCTCGGAATCCAAAGGTGCAAAGGTGGTGGCTCATAATAAGGAGGCAAAAGGTGCAAGTAATATACTAGGGAAGGATCATGACAAGTACCTGAGAAATCCTTGTTCTGTGGCAGCAAAGTTTGTTGTGATTGAGCTTGCAGAAGAGACTCTGGTTGACTCCGTGAAAATTGCAAACTTTGAGCATTATTCTTCCAATTTCAAGGAATTTGAATTGTCTGGATGTTTGAGTTATCCAAGTGAATCATGGGACCTGCTGGGAAACTTCGTTGCAACTAATGTGAAGCAGGCGCAGATATTTACGCTGCCTGAACCCAAATGGGTGAGGTATTTAAACTTGAGTTTGTTTAGTCATTATGGCTCAGAGTTTTACTGTACACTGAGTGTGGTGGAAGTTTATGGGATTAATGCGATGGAGAGGATGCTTGAGGATCTAATTGTAGCCACGGGGGTGTCTGTTCCTAACAAGTTGCCAGAGCACAATTCCAGTGATATCCTTTCATTAAAGCCAGAAGGTGGTCAAATTGATGGAAAAGGGAAAGAAATTGAAAGTGAGAAAGATGGTATGGCCGCTGAGACCTTAAGCAACGACACTCAGAAGCTTGAGGAAGGAGTGATAAAAAATCCAGTCGTTGTGAATAAGATACCTCATCTTCCTGATCCTGTAAAAGAATTCAAGCAACTAAATGGTAGGGTAGCTAGTGACGTTGTTCTCAAGATTTTGATGCAAAAGGTGAAGTCAATGGAGCTCAACTTATCAGGGTTGGAGGAGTTCATCAAAGAATTGAACAGAAGTCAAAGCGAGGCAATACCAAATCTTGAGAAAGAGCTGTCCAGATTATCAGAGTCCATAGAGCAAAGCAAATTAGAGATCAAAGATCTCTGGCAGCGAAACACAATCGTGGTACCTTCTCATTACTTTACCCTTTGCCTGTTCCCCTTTCAATTTCACGCACACGTTCACATGATTTCATAATCTCACTCTCCTCTTTCCCAGGAAAAAGAAGTAACTGAAGTTGAGTCATGGAAATATGCTATCTTATCTCAGGTCAATGCACTGGTCAGAGAAAATAGCATGCTAAGGTTTGGATGCTGCTTTCCGCCATCTCCATTTGATAGAAGAATCTCAGTGTCCTTTGCCTTTGTGGAATTCGTTTTTATCTGTTTTCTTGTGGGGCTTAACACGTCTTTCATATGCTTCCACTTTCAGATTAGATGTTCAAAAAATTGCAAGTGATCAAGCAAATCTGGAAACTAAAGAGCTTGCTGTACTAGCGGTGAGCCTCCTATTTGTGTGCCTTGCAATTTTCAGGATAGTTTTGGTAGGAGCATACAATAATGGTAAGGAACGCCAGACAAGTAGAGGTTGGGTTACGTTACTTGTTTGTTGCAGTGTAACCCTATTCATTATCTTGTTTTAAAGCTAGTCTTTCGTTGTAGGAATAGCTTCTATAATCACACATCCTACTTCAGAACAAATTATTTATTGGTCGCAAAATACGTCAAAAGGATAGGACAGCACACGAAAATTGACCCTGCTGAACATTTTGGTCACTGTTTCTCGCTACAACGAAATGTGTTGTATGAAAATCGAATTCAATTTAGCTAAGATAAAACATTGCTTTTCCATTCCCTCGTGGTATCCATTTAATCTTAACTTGAAGTCTTCGATGCTCGGAATTTTGGTATTTAAAAGAGGGTGAAACATGCATATGAATCAAGTTCCAATAAAGCACGGTGTTTCAAACTCATGGCACGAACAAAATTTTAGGCAACACTTCACACATATCCATGGAAGACTCATGCCCAAGATGCTAAAGCAGCGAAAGCTCAACTTCTGAACGACTAGAGCGTAAAACCTAAATTTCCCGAGGGGTTTTCAAAAGTCACGTGGCTTCTTCCTTTGATTGACTTTGTAATGCATACTCCAAATCACGCGTTGGTTCTTCGAAGAAAGGGAGGCTCCCAGGATTTTCCTCTTCCAAAAGAAGATTTAAAGGCGTTTCTGGGGGGTATTTGCTCAAAATGAAGTCTATTTCTTCACCACTGATCTCCTTCTGATTGAGCAGAACCTGCAGCGCCAGCTCACAACCAGTTTAAGTCATCCATAACGGTTTATCAAACAAGCAGTTACAATAGTAATCTCACTTTCAAAGCTTTCGCTTATTTTATGAAAGATCTTAGTTACCTTTATAGCTTTGAATAAAGCAGCGTGATGCCTCCTAAGAAGGGATACTGTCCTTCCATACATGTCATGTATCAACTCTTCTGTCCTCCTTGCAACTTCATCATCCAACTTGAAATTCAGTGGGCGTTCGATCAAGTCATAGTCATCATAAAGCGAACCTTCAAAATCCAGCCTTGGCCCAATAAATTTAACTTTCTTCCTCCAAGGCGGGGGTTCTCCATGTATAACCATTGGGTTCTCCAAATTCCATCTATGAGTATAAGCAACAAGCAAGCAGATAAAGGAATCAATATTAGAAAGAAAGAAAGTAGAAAAAGGAAATTTATAATACAAGCAAATAGGATGAGGCCAACATGGTTAATATTTTACGAGCAAGCCAGGATGCATCTGAAAGGTAGTCAACTGAGGCAGTAGATGTGTCACGTCCATAAATGACCTCCTCGGCAGCTCTCCCTCCAAGCAAAACCTACATGCCAAAGCCAGACTCAAACTCAGAAATATATAATATTATTGGAAAAATATAAAATCACAAGCGCAACTACTCTAGAGTGTGTACCTGAAGACGATGCAATAATTGAGGTTTGCGCTCAAATGTGTATGATTCATCATCAAGTCGATGAAATACCAATTGAGATAGTGTCTGTCAGTCCATTAAGCACAAATTCATTATAAGCTCTTTTCCCTCCTTTAAAACATAACAATGACAAACATTTTCTGTCCAATCAATCTGATGGAAGGCCAAAACAATATCCAAGTGAAAATACAACAACCATGCACTTAATTGTAAAGCATGTATAACAGCTGGAAGCCCCATTAGTTTTCATCAAGTAGCCTTGACTAGCGTAAACATAAGGTGCATTAACCCAGAATTGATTGAAATTAATCCTCCACATGGAATTTCCTAACCCTTCAGACGTCTCTAGTGCCTCGTTCTGTACTGGCACTGGGATTATAATTGCTTTCCATGTCACTTATATTTCTCAACATCATTTCAGATTTTCCTCTCATCTCTAATCTCACTAAATAACTTGTCATACTCCTCCGCACCAACCTCCCATGTTACAGTTACATCAACACAGCATTACATGTCTATTCTCAGTCATAATACTTTGTCGTATCCATTTTCCATAGCATCTATTAGCAGTAAGTCCCACATAAAGAACAACAATCAAAAAAGTATTTCCAGAATATAGAAGTGGATAATAATGGTAAGAGAAACTGAACATGGACCTGACCACGAGGTACTATGGAAATGCGATCACAGCATTCAACTTTTGCATTCTCATAGTGCCTTAGCAGATGAGAAGTTAATGCAACTCCCACTTCAGTTGTAGCTCTACGACACTGCCCTTGGTGACCTAACTCTATTCCTACCCGTTTGGGCCCTACTGTAAGCCTGTCAACAGCATCATCCATGTCTGACTGAAGAATTGAATCATGCCCTTTCCTGACAGCCACAAGAGCAGCCTCTTGGACCAATTGAGCCAATCTTGCTCCAGTCCATCCTAAGAATTAAAATGCAATGGGTTCAGTTAATTGAAAAATACAAACTCAATGAAGAAATTAAATTAGTGCATACCAGGAAGATTCTGTGCACAGCTGGATAAATCTACAGAATCTGACATTTTTACTTTGCTAGAATGAATTTTCAAAATCTCTAGTCTCCCTTTTGCATTTGGAGGACGTATCCTGATCTACAGAAGAAAATTTTAACTACAATTGAAAGCATATTATAGTTGGGGAGAACTGCATAAAACGTCAAACATAACCAAGCAAACAGATCACAGTGGTGCAGAGATAAGTTAGCGCTTGCACCAACATATAAAGAGAACAGTTTAGATAAGTTAATGATTGTGCCAGAGTACAAAGAAAGAAATTTAATAAGAAAATCAAATGAGATTTTAGTCCATTCTCTCTCCGTTCTCCATTATCTTTAACAGCATCATGCAATAGACCTATTCCAATAAAAAAGAAGAAATAAACACCTTGCGATCAAAGCGACCTGGTCGAAGAAGTGCAGGATCCAGCAAATCCCTACGATTTGTAGCGGCTAGAAATATGACACCTTTTCCCGTATCAAAACCATCAAGTTCTATCAACAGTTGGTTCAGGGTAGTTTCTCTCTCCTGAGTTGCTGCATTATATAAGTGATCTGTGGTATCCTTGAAGATTCCTTGACGCCTGATAATGCACAGTTAAAAATCAGGTAAGACAGTTAAACCAAGCTATATCAGTAGTGCGCCAGCCATTTTAATATTCTTGGTTTTTCAAATCCCATAATGCAAGAGTTGGAAGAAAAACTTAATCTTTTATGCTCAGACAATATAAACTTAGTAAACTTGAACAAACCTAACATGGGATTATCCATCCTCTCATTTTTCAAAGAACTGAGTGATCAAGTGATAAAGACAGTATAGCAACAGGTAGATTGCCTCAACCAATTCACTTACAGTGCAAGCAATACAGTGGCCTGTAGAATGACTTGATATACAAGCCAATAAGAATATGACATTCAGTTTTAACTATTACTTGCAGTGACAACTGGGTTGATAAAAAAAGTAGTTGCTCCTCTAAAACTTAGGTTTGCCAAATTTCTAATTCTTTAGGATTTCAAGGTTAAATAATGTGGGCAAGTTGTGCAGAAAAATTTTTCTGAGCAAGCATGTGAATGCACACGGATAAAATTCATAACTTTCAGAAATATGTGACCAAAGTAAGCCCATACCTAGTAGCCAATGCATCAATTTCATCTATAAATATAACCGACGGTTTGTTTACCTGCAGAGAGAAACAAGCCCATCTGAGTTCTAGCTGATCAATGGTTCACTGAATTATGCAAAATGAAACTCTACAGTCTACACCATTTGCAAAATGTTAGATGGAAAAAGAAGCCTGAGACGCAATCATATCTAACAAAAAACAGCATGACACATTTATGTAGACTTAATAAATATCTATCTTTGACATTTTTTCTGCTTGAAGGGAGTGACCAAAAGAAAGTTGCATTGATGGAAACCAATCTCTAATTGATACTAAAACCAGCAACAATCTGACAGAGTGCGAGTACAACTAGAAAATTACAAAGTAAATAAGAGAAAATGATAGAAAACACTCAAACACACTCACTAGTTCCCCAGCAGTCAAGAGGCTAAAGTTTCTACCTCTCAATACTCACTTTCTGCCTAAAACACTCTCCAACCCCTATTTACAATATATACAACCCACCATCACCCCTTTTCTCTCTATCCTACACCCCAGAGTTTAAACATTTAATGAAGGAACAAGTAAGCAAAGATTCAAATCACATGATCGTATTAGCAGTAATGCATCTTATTAAAAATATGCCAAGAAAATCAGAAGCAAAACCACCTTGGCTCTTTTAAATAAATCCCTAATACGTGCAGAACCAACACCGACTAAAACTTCCACAAATTCAGAGCCAGCCATTTGGTAAAATGGAACACCAGCTTCACCAGCTATGGCCTTGGCAACCAAAGTCTGCAAAAACACGAAGAAGCTGACAAATATTACAGATAGTACACATATTATATTTGGAATAATGGAACACTTAACTGACCTTGCCACATCCAGGAGGGCCTTCCAGAAGAACGCCATGGGGAGGTTTGATTCCCATTTTATCAAATAACTCTGGATTCTTCAAGTATCTCACCAACTTAAAAAACAAAAAAAAACACTGTAACCTTCAGCGGTTTGCTTAATAGTAATCACCCATATTTGGTAAGGGTATCCTCTAAATTGAAACATAAAAACAGGCTGCAGATATAAAAACTCAAATTCATTAAAAAAATTCAGGTGATAACTACATATGACCATCATTGCAACATATGCAGAAGAGAACATCATGTTGCATTCACAAGACGACATGCTTGAAACTTCACCCTTCTCCAAAAGAAAAGGAACATGATATTATCAACAAAAGAATTCAAAAGTGTATACTTCTTTAACTGAAATACTTCCCAATATGTTTGACAAAATAATTATCTTTCAAAATACGTGAAAAAATAATTAGAGATGTCTATCAACTAAGATATTAAGGACAAAGACTCTGCCAATTGGCACAATATTTGCCCTTATTTTGTTGTGAAGTCGAGATGCACAACCACAGCCTTTTGCACCTATGGTAACACCTTCTGTCCCAGTTAGTCAGGGGGATCTATGCCAGAAGAATTGAAAAATGTTTGTTTATTCATAGTAAGATTCAGAAATCTATAAAATAGTTACCTCTTGAAGTTCCTCTACGGCTTCATCTATTCCTGCTACATCAGCAAACTTAACTCCCGTTGAACCCTGAAAGCAAGTGATACCAAAGCAAGAAAACCAAGAATTACGTTAAAGGATTCTAATATGTCAAGCAAATTCTTCAAAATAGGCATCAGTGCACACACATCAACTCGAGCTTCAGCTTTTGATCGTGAGAAATCAATTCCCTGCCAAAGATCCTGTACATTAAGTAAACAACACTTTATCAGGCAACTCCAAGGAATAAAATTGCTGAATCGATTAATGGGAGATAGTAAAGATGAATTAAATAAGTAAATCAACTTACTCACTTACCCATTTCCTGAAGTTCTTAGGTCTTCTTGAAAGTGTGAATCGAACAAGAAGTACCATAGTCAAAAGTACAAGCATAATTGGTTTCAGCACATCAAGTGTTGATGATATACCGCCAAAAGTGTAAAGTTCATAGAACTTAGAGTAAATGCCACCGTCACTGAAGAAATCAACGATGTTATCCCAAATCCTCTCCGAGATAGCAAAAACTACTCCAAGAAAAAGCTTGAGAAATGGCTTGACTATAGGCCACACAACATAGACGGATGTCACGAATACAAAGCTTGTAACGGCAAATACTGCTGATGCAAGAAAACCACCAACTAGGAGTGCTGCAGTACCCACCGCTACTGTGACCACTGCAAGCTCAGCCACCATTCGGCTAGATATGGAAGATGCAACTGGATGAGGGTACTCGGGCATTTTTCCCACCCAAGACTGCAACAACACAACCTCAGAATCAGAAGAATATCAATATGATCATTTCCACTGAGAGGTCCTTATAACCCCGTAATAGTACTTTAGCATGTCTATTCCACTAACTACCCATGCAGCATGCTGCATGACTCGAACACTCTTGATCAGAGTATGACAGAACACAACAGCGAGAATGGCCCAGCTAAAAGAGTATATAAAACAGCTTATGCAACACACGTGAGACCACGAAGTTCCCCTCCCACCGTCTCCCCTCAAATAACAGAAAGAGAAAAGTAAAATGTGCAACGTAAATTGTTTTTTTCTCTTGACGCGAACTATGACTCTATTTGTAACTAATCGAGTTCGACGGAGAAAATGATTTATAACCGTTGTACGCTTCTCTATCTCATATCGTGGTCCAGTGTACTCCTCCAAAATTGCTTGCGCTTCATCGCTATCCAGCCTGAGAGCCCTACACCATTGAATAAACTATCAATATACTGCAGAATGCCAGCAGCAGATATGTGCATTTAATCAAAAATCCAAATATTAGTCTAGAATTTTTACCATTTGGTTCTATGCAAGCTCTTGTCACCGGGAATTTCTTTCAAATCTACAATAAAATCCCGACAGCCATTGCCGTAAAACAAACTCGCATCTTCCTTCGAAGACAGCAACTTGATTTTATCGCTATCCATATACTTCCGAAACTCCTCAATGCTCATTCTCGGTGATGACTGTAAATTCTGGTCGAACTCTTCCTCTTCTGATAACTTCTTTCCAAAAACTTGCTCGGGCACATAGAGTTTTCCTTTATACTCCCTAAGTAAGTCTTTCAAGTAAACAGAATCCGTCCCCGACATAGCCTGATTTTGGACCTCACTGGCTTCTTCCTCTTTCTGGGTCTTCAAGTTCAGCCTCTTTGCCAAATTTTCTAAAAAGCCCGTATTCAATTTTTTACTCAGTATCTCTTTTTCTTTCGAAGTATAAAATTTGTCACCGATGAGATACTTGGGTTCCACTTGGCTTGGGTTCTCCTTCAAAACCCTGCTTACAAAATCTTCCCCGGTGGTGTCGCTGTCCTTACCGGATGGTAAGGAGGATATCGAATGCGATTTGCACAATACTCTGAACGACCGGCGGAGGAAGAGAACTTGAGCTCGAGCATTTCGATTGAAATTCAATACTTTGGATGTTCCAAGACGGTGTTGGGAGTAGGACTTAGATATGTGAAGCTGAGGCGGCGAGAGAATGTCGATAGCCGTCATTATTTCTGAAGATTCATTCACTGCAAAGCACGGCTTATCACATTATGGATGATGCTTTCATTCTTTTTCTTCTGAACTTCGAATTTTATCTGACGAGGTGAGCGCTAATGGAAGAGATGAGGTGAACAGCTACAGGCAATTTTTACCCAACAGGTTTCGGTTCCCGTTCCATAAACTTAGCTCCAAAATAATAATGAATCCAAAAGTGTGTAATATAAATTATTATATTTCCCCATAAAATAATAAATTAAATAAATAAAACTATAAAAATAAATAAAGATTATACGAGATGAAAAAATTTAGATGGGTTGAGTCATGCATCTTGCATTCATACTTCATTCACTTCATTGCTTAAAAACAATATTTATAAAAATACTTACAAATTATTTAGCATCATCTTTAGATTAGTTATCCATGTACTCTTGAGTATCCTTGTCAATTAAACCAACTCTTATTAGCAAAAATTAAATATAAAGATTGCCAATATTATTGATACAAATTCCATAACAAGACATATTCACAAATTAGAACTACAAATATTTTTCATATTTTGTAAGATTTTACATAAAATAAAGGAAAAAAGATTTTTTACCAGAAATGAAAAAAGTATGTTTCCTAATGCATATCATATTACTACTTTTTAATAATACTAAAACCTTTTTTTGCCAGCTTAACAATATTAAAACTTATTTTTTAAACAATGTTATTGTATCAAAAAAAATCTATTTTCAAATTTAAAAAATATGTCCATCCAAGTATTTTTAAAGATAATTAAATACTAAATAAAAATTAATTATTGTCACAATTGTATAAAAGATAACAAGATTAAGGGTGTGTTTAGATTAGCAGTAGCAAAATTTTTATTTTATCTGCTTTTTGTAAATATGAGTTAGAGCAAAGTGTAATATGATTTATGCTTAGATTAACTTTTATAAACGTTAGTTTGATAAATTAAAATTTGTTTGGATAGGTAATGAAAAAGTAAATTTAAATGTAAAATGACTGAAAAATGTACATTTTCTTCCAAACTAATTTGTCTCACTTATAAATTGATTTGTAATCTAGTGATATACATAAATATTTTAAAGAAATCATGTATTATGTTATAACTAAGTAATTTATTTAGCTCCTTTAATTTTTTTAAATTAGTCCACTGGATATTATATTAAGGACCCGAGACAATATAACATATATGTAATTTGATAAATTTAAGTAAACAATAAATAAAAAATAATTAAATTATTATTGAAAAAAATCAAATTATTAGATCAAGATGAGATCTGCTTAAATACTCTTATTTTTCTTTTCATACTTATTTACTTTCTACTGCAACCAACTTTTAGAGCAAAAGTTGGTTGGACATGAAGCCAAACCAAACAACTAATTAGCTCCAACTAGGATCTAAAAGTCAGTTTTACAAATTTTTAAGTATTTTTTGGAGCCATCAACGCTGATATAAACATACTAACTCAAGTCAAAAGGCAGGAAGTTCTTACACTCCAAAAAGATTTAATAAAAAATTCTAATATCCCAACTATCATAACTTGTTTGATGGGCAAGCCGGTATGTATATTTATTGGCTTCTCTGAAAAATGTGATTATGAAAGACAGTCCAATCTTGTGTGACAAAATTTCTTACCTTTATGATAGAACTGATAAGAAGACAACTCTAATTTTTCGTTTTAAATGAGATTGATAACTTCAATTGAAGCGTAGTAAACACATTAATTTTATTTTTATGTCGTGCTAGGAGCTTGTTAATAGCATGGCGAGGACCTTCCCAAATTATAGGGAGTGGAATTACTTCAACGAGGCAAGGTTTGTCTAGAAACATAATTGAATTTGAAAGGATGTTTGGGTTGTATAAAAAAAAGAAGAAAGGATGTTTGGGTTAACGTTTTTTGAAAGTAATTTTTTGATGTCAAGTATATGAGGTAAGTATGAGAGAGAGAAACAATTCCTAACGGTTCATGCGTTTCAATGCAGCTCCCGTAATTCATTTGACCAGACGCAGTTATCAACATAATGGGAATCGCATGAGACATTTGGCAGTTGACATTTTACCTCGAAACTTGGGTTTCTATCACTTGTTAAGCTATTCTTAATCAAAACCTATAAATGTCACTAACTTTTGTTCAATATCTTAAGCAACGCTGAGCTGGGGTTAGATCGAAAATATAAGAACAGCTGTACAACTAGAGCAAGATTCTGAAGGGTTTCAGTAACAGAGAGAATGATTTTACAAGGAATCAATTTTTCCTATTGTGTTGGGCTGCTTCAACATACTGCTCTGCGAGTTTCTTCACTTTCTCGCCTTCCTTTATGAGGAAGTTGGCGTTCTTGGCTTTACAATGGTACTTCACAACCTTTTCCGTTGTTTTTGCGACGGCCCACCTGTACTGTTCAGCTGTGATCACACCACTCTTGCACAATGGTCTGATATGCTCCTTGACATAAGCTTCAACCTGAGCAAAGTCCATGAATAATACGTAAATACATGAATTTTGCAGGAAAATGAAAACTAATGCTTAAGCAGATGCCATGCTCCGTAGTTCAGGTAAACCCTACAATAACTTGATAGCATCATCGTTTACATACTCTATATAAGATCAAGTAAAATAACGAGACCAGGGGAAATCAACTTTCGAATACCTTTCTGACTACATTATTTGCAGGGTCAGACTGCTCAGGGGCGGTGTCAGATTTCTCTCCCTCCCTCTGTAAATTTTCACTAATATCAGATGCATTAGATGAATTGTTAGCAATAGCAGTGACCGGCGTGTTCTTTGCAAGTTCGTCATTCCCAGATTCAGACGCATTTACTGCTTGGTCTGACGCTTGTTCTTTATTATGACAGTCATTGCCTTCAGTTGAAGTTCCTGATTTGCCCTCTCCATGTAATGTTATAAATTCCTCATTCGGAAATTTTTTTGTAAGTGGTTCTTTCTCTGGACCATATAATTCTTCGCATTCTGCATCACATGGCTCACTGAGAAGGGCCTCAGAAGGAGCAGGAGGATGATTGTCAGTCTCTGCATCAATTGCGGGGTCCGCGTTAGCCGCATCATCATGATTTGATGAGCAAGAGGGGTCTCGTGGAACGTCATTGTTTTCCAAGCTCTCAGAATCCGTACAATCCAAAACAGTATCTGAACTCCTCAAGTTCGTGGTAGAGAAAATGAGTTTCATTTTTGACTCGCTTTCTTCTTCTTGTGAATTTAAGCCTCTAGCAACACCTGCACCAATGTAATCTTCATCTTCCAAATCATAATCAAAGTCCCCATAAATATCCATCTCTGGTTGAAAATCCAGTTCGAGAATATTATCAGGCCCTGAAACATCAACTTGTTTATTGGATATTTCTCTTTTCTCACTCGGACTACAGGGAGGAGAATCGGACGAAAGACCAGCATTTTTAAGGGCTATTTGGACTGCAGAGTCAGTTGAAGGATCATCATCAGTATGTTGTTCTGCTCCATCAGCAGGGACTGATGATGAGACCTGTGGAATTATATCTGTTGCTCCATTGGATTTTCTATTACTTGAGCGGTGCAAGAGTTCCTGTGAACAGAGATTCAGATACACTAGCTTGCTGTTTGATCTGTCAGCCACCTCTTTTTCAATATTAATTGCATCTGCAACGGCCAATTCTGTATCTGCAGTTCTGCGAATGACTGACAGATTTGCATTCCTCAAGAAGTGTTCAGTCAGGCGGTAAAGTTGTGTCTGTACAATGCATTAAAAATACACGTCTTAATCAGTCAATGAAATTTACACATAATACAACTCCACATGCATCCCGTACTAACCATACATTATACCTAATAATGATAAAAACTTGTTATAATTTTCACACTGAAATTTATTCCAATCTCAGATTTCTATCGGTACATTTGAACTCTTCTTTAGAAGATCCCCCCACCCCCCCAACCAAAAAGGAAAAAACTCCACCAAGGTCCTCTAGAATTTTAGGAGTTATCCTCATTCCTTCTGATCAAGTGATAGGGGTACTGACCATGAAATTGAGAATGAGATGGGAATGGGAAATCCTGTGGCACTAGGGATATGTGATATACAATTGAATACATCAGAGTTACCCATGTCCTCAGTTTCCAAGTCAGCAGAAAGAAATATCTATAATGCCGAATCCATTGCATTTCCATTTGTCATCTCACAACATATTTAAAGGAAAAAACAGAGAGAGAGAGAGAGAGAGAGAGAGAGAGAGAGAGAGAGTCCAGGTAACAATAGCATATCCAGCATATTGACTACAACAGATATTCCTCCCAAAGGTGGAGAGAAAAGCTGCAGCATACCTGCCTTACTGATATAGGAATTTTATTGTGGCGACTGGGCGCCAATGCTGGTCTCATATCAGCTGGCAATTGGGCCTACACTCAATAACAGAAAGAAGTAATAATGAACCATGATAAACAATGTCCAAAACCAACCCCAAAGTATCAAAAAACATAATATCATAAAATAACCAGATTTTAACATACCAGTAAAGGATATTTTCCTTCAAGAAGTGCATTATCTTCCTGATTGTCATTTGTCATTTTCTTGCCAGCAGCAGCACTTTTTCTTGCAAGAACCTCCAAGGCCCATTTTCTTTTGTCACTCTTTATACAATCCGATTTAACGCATGACTCCTTTGACTCAACTCTGGAGTCACCAGGGCAAGAACCTGCTGCCCCTTCTGAATGTCTGCTTGAAGGTACTTTACCAGAAGCTGAATTACCACGAACTGAGCTATGTACAATCTTGTTATTTACTTTGTTTTCAGATAAGCAATCTCTGGCTTTTGGTAAGACATTATTTATCTCTTTTGCTTTAATAGGACTATTACCAAGAGACTGATTTGATGCTTTTCCTGAAAGGTTATGTTTTTCATTCTGCTCAGAGTTAGCAGCAGTTTCAAGGACAGAAAGTGGCTTGACATCATCTTTTCGTGGGAAAACAGATGTATCTGCTAAATACAACCTGGAAAGAATAGAATTCTTGGCCTGACCTTCAGGACCCTCCTTCGCTTCTGCACTCTCTGGACTCGTTCTTAGAAGATCCAGAACTGACTTCAAAGTTTCAATCTTTTCAGGCTTCGCTGCTCGAGAGCAACGATATTTCCAAAACTCAATTTCACAGTCCCTGTCCCATGCACGCTTTCTTCTTCCATTTGAATTCCCAAAAATTTTCCTAGTTAGATGTTCACGGACTTTTCCTTTCTGCAACATTGACTTCTTTGCCTTCAAAGCCATAGGGGGCAGCTTATTTAGAGGTTCAGTTTTAGGCCCTGCTACAGCAGCCCTGAATGCTGCAAGAAGCTTTGTATCAAAAAGATTTTCTTCAAAACTTTTAGAGGATTTGTTACGGACAGCTTCTCTAATTTCTGCCCTTAGGTTTTGAACTAAGGATAACTCCCCATGATCTGAAGCTCTCTTCATGATCTTTTTTACCCTCAAACCTGCCATATTTTCGTTGTTCTTGGATAACTTATCACAGGATTTGGATCCAGAAATTTCCTTTGAAGGCTTCCACTTCGTGCCTTTAACTATACTCATTATATCTGATGCAGCATTCTCCTTTGTTGAATGATGCTTTACATCATCGTGACTGGAAATGGGTGTAGTAGAAGGGTTTGTTTTAGTATCATCTGAAAGATGAGCACCTGCTCCGTTCTCATGATTAGTCAGTACACTGCCATCAGTTTTGAGTTTCTTTTGTGACACTTCAACTTCAGGTTTGAGTTCGGCATCTCTATCAACTTCTATGCGAACCTCATCATTACTGAATATCAAGAGAAATTGAATTTAAAAAAAATAATGAAAAGAAAGTAAGCATATTAAGTCCTTATGCAATGGGCCAAAAAAATTTTTTTTGGGGGGGGGGGGGGGAGGAGCAAGGTACAATGCAGTATGCACATAAAGACATTAAACAGACAACCAAGTTTTTTATGGGTGACAAAAGAACTTCACTTGTAACCACACATAGAAGTAAGAAGAGCATCAATTCACTGGGCCCATATTTTTCCGAGTCTTCTCATGTGTCTTTATTTGAAGAAAAAAAGAAAGAAAGAAGACAAAATTCAAAGTTCTCTAGTTCATTTATTTGTCTTCACACCCAGCAACAAACAATATTTAAACTAAGATCTCTTACTAAGGAGGGCGAATAAATCATATGAAAAAGAGAAGTTACCTGTAATCAGCATGCTTTCTCTTTTCCCCATTTACTCTGGCATTGTCATTAAGAGCATTTGGTTCCATTTCATCTCCTGAAAGCATTCAGTTAATAAGGTCATAAAATGAAAAGGTTGCCCAAATTCTTAGCCACCAATTTCACCCATCATTGCTTTTCCATAGTCTCAAGAGTGACGCAAAATTAAAATAAGCGGGAAAAAAATTCCCATTCCTAGACTTTTTTGTACCTTTCAAAATAAAATCTTCTAAACTTGACTGCTGGAGATCAGTTTCTTGATCTCTTGTTGCATTCATGTCTGCGTCATCAACTAGAAGCACATTAAAATCTGATAGTTAGCAAGATAGCAGTTGACAAATACTCTGTGTGTATGTATTCATCTATGCTTATTCTGACTTACGAAGCTTCAGAGAATCCAGAGAGAGAGAGAGAGAGAGAGAGAGAGAGATAATAAGATGCATAGATTACCACATAAAAAGGAGCCAACTGACAAACCGAGATGAAGACCCATATCAGATCCATTTCTAGATGTACTAGCTCTGTCATGGGATTCATTAAATATTTTGGTTCCACTTAAGCTACTTGGATCACTCCTTTCTCCAGAAGTGCCCTTCTTCAAATCATCAGGCCCTAAGGTGTTAGAGGACAAGCTACAGCCCACGTTGTGTGATAAGGACAGCTCCAGCTCCTGTTGCACCCCTGGTGAATTAACAGTCTTCTCTGTATTACTTTGGTGATTATTGACGTCAGATATGGAAGAACATGATTCAGTCATTGGATTCTGGCAAGCTTCAAGGGGTGATAAACCCTCCTCTCTTGATACAGGACTCCATTGGGTTCCTTCAACCAAAGAGACAACAACAGCTGTCTCTCCAGCATCAGCAACAGATACAGAAACTTTTCCTGAAAATGATTCCTCAGCCTGACATTCCTTGTCACCATTTTCTGGGTTGATTTCCATGGTTGTCTTCTCTAATGAACTTGCATCCATGTTTTCAGTAACTTTATCTGGCACACATCTAAAATAAAACCTAAATTAGAATGTTAGAGAATGGTACTGTCAGCACGCAACAGATTACTTTTAAAACAACATCAATGATTCAAGCAGATGGTCAGATACACGCTAAGCACTATTTTCGAAAGAAACAAATCAGATAACATTATTTTTGAAACTCTTGAAGACGTAGACAATTGTTTTTCTAGTAAACTATATGCTGATATTATATGGTTAAGACTTCAGATTATCATCTGCTTAATTGTGAGGAGTTCTAGACATAAAAGACCAATTTTGCTTTTCAAAAAAAAAAAAAAAAATCTTAACTAGAACTTTTCAAATTCTATGCTGTCTCATTTCAACTTATAAGCTTGTAGCCAATATGTTCTATGAATGCTAAAAAAATATATAAAAAAACATAAGTCTCCAGGCTACAAACTTCAGTAATAATTAGCAGCAAATTATTTATTTAAAAAAAAAAAAAAACCCAACATATAATAAACAGAAAAACCAGTTTACCTTGGGCATAACCATGTAACGTCAGATGTACCTTCAGGATCAAATCCCACACAAAAAGCATGATACCTGTCAATTTAATTCAAGCAATAATCAGAGGTCATTCTCAATGTATCATAACAAGAAAATATTCATGGATGCACACTAATTTCCCCTGCTCCTTGGCAAACATCCCCCCAGGGTGGAGGAAACAAAAAGGAAGAAGAAAGGGACAATCAAAACATCTTCCATTGATTTTATACAACCATACTACATTACCACAAGGTCTGCGACTTGCAATCATAAACTGCCTAATTAAATGAGCGGGTCATAAAAGGCAGCACCTTAGTAGCATCACCCTCCATAGAAAATAAAACAAGCAATCCGTGTATTTCTGAGCGCACGTGTGATCCTTAACTCACACCAATCTTCTAATAACCAAATTTAAATTTGCATTACCTATTGACACTGTTGTCCTATGTATCTAGTCATTCTCCTCTCCAACAACTTTTAGATTTAAATTCCCTAGATCACTCTTAATTAGAGTGTTTCCTTTTCATATAAGTCAACCCTCCCACACACCGTTAACGAATACAAGACACCCATAATTACTAAAATACTCTACCTTTCATCTTCCACTTTTTTGTTTACACGAAGTTATAGCCTTTTCATGGTGATTCTAACTTTGACATGATCAAACAACAATGAAGCAGCATCAAACTGAAGATTAAGATTAGAAATTTTGAAAAAAACAATGCAAATAGCCTGGAGACCCATATTCTTACCCAGACAATTTCTTTTTGTATACCTTCTACAGTATGTCTTCAAAGCTTCTTTATCACAATCACTTTATGATTTCATATACAATATCTTCTGATAAGCTCTCAGTCGTCATAATGCATTTAAGTAAACAAATGCTAATTTTTCCACGCAAGCACAACTATGCGACTTCTCCAATTCTTCATGAAAGAAAGACTTGCCCACCGTTGTACAGCAGTGTGATAGTCAAACTTTAGTGCATCATGATAATGCGTTATCAACAAATTGGGTAGACATTACCAATAGCCAGTTAATTATGCTTTATGCCAGTAGGATATTAAAAGCTGATAGAAGAGACAAAGATGTAAAGAAATTATAGTCCAAGCTTACCACATATCACATGAATCACAAGCAATTGATGTATCAAGGCTCAAATCACCTTCAATGGTTGCTGATCCACTTCGAATTTTGCAGCCATCACCATCCAAGCAAACAACTGCCTACACAATGTGAAGCTCAAAAGGATTAGTGCTACAAATTGATTGTTAAGAAGACAATTAATGATGCAAAAATAGCATAAAAATCATAATTTTGAGTATGACACAAATTAACTTGGGATATGAACCCCATATACGAGAACCTTGAAAGGATCTAACTGCCAAATTTTATAACACAACAAAAGTCCGTAAAACTTTGGCATACAGAAAACATCATAATTTAACTCAGGATATAAACCAAAAGGTTTTGCATCAGATATAAGGTCGTCCTCCAACACAAGAAATGCTAGAACAGAAGCTGCAATCAGTTTCAACTAACCAGAGGACATTCTTTGCCAAAAATTCTACAGGACACAATAGATGGAGGACAATTACATTTTCATCAATATAGTATGAAGGGAATGACAGAGTGTTATTCCTCCCTTCAATGGACCAGTCATCATCTCTGCATTCATGAAGGATAACAGATGATTTAGAATTTACAACTTCATAAGCATAAAAATAAAATATGTGAAGTTATTTACTCAAGGTGAAGTGAAAGATAGAGATGCATGGCTAGATGCTTCAAGAACAAGAAGAAACGTGACTTTAACCTTAATCATCAAACGCCAATCTTATTGCATCTCGTCATATACCAAATGGTGAAAAAATAACCCTGTCCATCATGCAAGACTGAAAAAGAGAGAGGAACTTGCCTGGATAACACGTCATCTTCGATTTTATTGCTTCCAATGGTATCATATACCTTCACAATCATGAAATCATATGTTTTAGAGATGACCAAACATCAAATTCTAATTATTATTTCAACATAATAAAGGCTTAAATAAAATAAAATTTTCATTATGTAGTGTTCTCAAAACATTACACAGTGGATGATGAAAAGCAGCACTCCAAATTTATATACTCACTGGAACACATGTGATTAGCTGAAACTCATTCTGGCAAAGTGGGCAGAGATTTGTGATGGAAGCCCAATTGTCAATGCATACAAAACAGAACCTATAAAATAAGGAAACTAGGTCAATATATAAGTTTCATACTTGAACCCAAAGACTGCCAGGTGAAAGAAATCAGCAATTTCTTAAATCAGAGCGAGTTAAAATAAAAAGTATACCATATCCAATAGTGGAGTCTGACAAAAACCCTATGTATTGGCGTAGAAAGGTTCATTATGAACACACCGTCAACTAGAGGATTCTCCTTTAAAGGTCATGAAATGCAACCCAAAATAGGGAGACCTATTACTAACTCAGTAAATATTTATGAATCAAAATACCAATAAACAATACAGTCGAGAGCTGTCCTCAAATTATGCTCATGTTCAACTGTTATAGAGATATTAAAATGAGTAACTAGAAGGGGCCAATAAGCACTAATAGCCATAATGCTATTAACTGAGAGGAGTAACGGAACATGTTAAAATCAGAGGCTGAAATTCACACATAATTGGCTTTCGAGGAAATCCTGAAACCTCTATTAAAGAAACTTGTATGCTTCACTGAGCATTATCTCAGTCTTATACATCTAGATTGTGCCGCCAAATTTTACAAATATTGGCACTTTCCAATGCATTTCATGATCTCTTCCCCCCCCCCCCCCAAAAAAAAAAATTGACGAATGAGGAAATTTTCCATCTATTATTATTTCAGAGATAGAAGTTACTAAACATAAAGCAAACTGACACCTCCTAATCCACAAAGTGACAACATGAAAAACCAAATGTGTCTCAAAGAAGATAATTAAACATTTCCCTCACAAAACCTATGCTTATACTTTCTCCCACCAAGCTTCACTAACCTTTGCACCATTCAAGGGGGATGGGGTGGAAAGGTGACTATCTAAATACATATAAATTGCTGTCTTTTCTAAAGAAAAACCACTCAGTCTGTTTAGTTCACCAAAGAATTAATAGAAGAACATCACAAACAATGCAGTTCATACTCCAAGAAGAAAGGAAGAAAAAATATACCAGTGTTGACAGCAATCCAGAACCCCCCTGTCAATGACAATATCCATGCAAATTCCACATTTTTCCCCTTCAATAAATAAATTATCCTGAAAATTAACAATATCAAGTATTCAGATGAAAATGTAAACACAAGTGACTGAAAATTTTAAATTGACGACCCCTTTGTTTGTGTATCACTCAGACACTACGGACAATGACAAGATGCTGAATGTTTGAAATCTTTCATTCGTTAGTACTACATTAGAAATAAAATTCAAATTAGAATAGGATTTAAATCACAACAAGGTGGACCTCTAGTGAATTGCATAGAGTATCAGGAATAACTGACATTATTTAGAGCTTTTGAGCAATGCAACTTGTGATAGATTTGATATTTTATATTAACGTTGATTTTGAAAAACTTATCACTAATTCAAAGTTTTTGGCATAAACTGCAAGCAAAGGAGACCTTCAAAGAGATGCCATAGATGCTGATATTAACAGGAATAAGCCTCTAAGTAAAGTGAGGTGCGAAAGTTCAATATTGTCGATCTTTTACCTATCACTTGCTGTACTTTACAATGCCATTATGAAAATTTACATGCTCTCATGCATGTGTAAAATTCCGTTTTTATGTTATTATTTGCATTAGCCATGGCGTCCAGAATATATTAAAAGAAATATAGAAGCTGAAGAGAAATCATCTCATCTATACAAGTCATAAGAGTTATCAGTTTCATTAGTTTAAGAAAGCCTAGGTCAAGTTAATAGAACTTAATTTTAGTTTAGCTTCAAGGTTGGAATGGAGATGTGTTTCATCGGCTGAACTTAACACCAGCAAATACAAACACGATCTCATTATTGAGTCATAAAATAAGCAACAACGATGGTTGAAGAAGCATCTGAACAAATTAAGGAACGTATATTCTTCAGATTGTTTAAGTCGCAACTTGCCACTGACTCATGTTTCAAAACGCCAGTCTATTACTCTCACCTAATTGAGAAGGGATTAGCTTTTGCCGGTGATGAAGAAGAAGAAGAGACAGTTACCGACGTTTGTGCCAGACATACTGACACCAATCTATATTCAAAATTGCATATTTCATACCCAAAATTAGCACAAACTGCTAACTGAGGAGCTCAAAAGCATGGACACTCATACTGGGGACTTCTAGACAACATAATCTGAAGTATCCAACATCATTTAAATCCTGTTTTAAGTGCCAATGCTTCGTAACTTAAGAATAAACAAATAACGAAATCCGAAAGGGCAGTGGAGTTTACATTGTGCGCATTCTCCTCAGCTTCAGAGGGTTCTTCTATGAACATGCCATTGGTGACGAAATCCGCTTCCATTGAAGAAGTTCACTAAGACTAGAATTTAATCTACACGATAGTGTAAGTAAGTTATAAATCATCAGTTTTAAAAGTGATGATCAGGATACATGATCAGAAGTAAGGCTTGATTTTTTGTGAAAATGGTTGATGACTAAATAATGAAGAAAGAGCAAAGAAGCCGAAGATTTCAAATAGAAGAAATGGAAATCGATTACGAAAAAAATCCAATTAATACATAACCTGTTTTATCACGGGAAACGGTAATTTCAGGGCCCTAACCCAATCCAAATTCCAACGATATTTCGGCAAAGCCCCGTTTCGACGAATCTGGGTGGGCGTTCCGCGGCGGTTTGTTTTCCCACGCAAGGGCGCTCAGATAAACTCAAATTTTACTCTGGGAACATCCCATAATATTGAAAACTACGACGCGAATTGCGCAATAAATGAAGTTTTTTGGGGCCGTTTGGAAATACAAGCTCCTGAGAGCCTAGTTTTCAAAACAAAAACAAAAATAAGAAAAAGTGCCTGGTGATGAAACAACGTTTTTATTTTCTGGTTTTAGCGTTTGGTTCAAGACTTCTGCAAGGGATTGTTTATTTATGTTTAGTTATAAATATTTTCTTTAGGCACCTGTTTTATTTTTTATATGATTATTTAATATTTATTAGTATTATATCATATTTGAATAGTATTAAATTTAATTACGTGGCTATTTTATTCTTGACCGTGGTAAACATGCTACTAGTCGCTGAGAGTTTTTTATTTAAGTAGCACCCACACCCCTTAAATCTAAATCGAAGTGGGTGAGTGTGGGTGTTTTGGTTAGGAGAAAATTTCTTCAGGGAAAAAAAACATATTATGAGCTATTAGTGGAGAATTTATGTTTTTATAATTTTACGTTATAAAATATAATATTTGTTGTCAACTTCCAACTCTCTAAAAGCTTTTAAAGTCTTTTTTTCTTTTGAAGAAAAGGCAAAATGATTAACACTATAATAAATTATCAGTCTACATCACAAGGTTAGTTACTTGTAAAAAAGTCCAAGAAAAACGGTAAAAAAACCTATAGTTATTATATTTAGAAACAGTTACTCTAGAAAACAAAAGCAGGAATTGTTTAAGTTCACTATCCAATTTCCCTTCTGAGGCTTTGCGAACATGAGTGAGATCTACAAGTTGCTTCTTGAAGGTAAGTTCAGATCCTTCCTTAAACACGTCTTTTCCCATGTGTACTACCCATAGCAAGATTTGCCTCAAACAAGAGTTGTTGAAAACATCTGGAGTTATAAAGATTCGATGGAGCTTGAAACCTTGGACATGAATGCTTTCGAATAGAATTATAGCATGCATTGAAATTTGTTTTTTAATTTTCCTCTTGAAAAGTAATATTGTCCATTCCTTACCCACAGATGGTGTATCTAAAGAAGTTGGTAAGGAGACTGGTGATCTTTTATCTTCAAAGATCTGAAGAGAAGAAAAAACCATACTGAAGTAGGAAACTCTACTTCGAATTTCATTTATCACCTTCATAGGATGATCAACTTTGCCTTCACGTAGTGTCTGATTTCACTTCCTCCGTATAACTTTTAAAAGGATTATCAATATTTTAGTTGAAAGTCAAGCTCATCCTCTGAAAGTTGCAACATTACTGATTTCAACCACAACAACAACAAAAATCATAGCTTTTAAAGTCTTTATGGGCCTGTAGTCATCAGTTCCGTTCTTAGAATGTGGGTGATAAATATTTAAGATTTTAATAATTTATAAAGTTAAGGAGAGTCTGGCAAGCCATATAAATAATTTTAAAAAGTATTTTTATGTAATTTGAGATAAAATTTCTTTCACTCAGAGTCTGTAAAATCACTGTCAAAAAGTTAATCCAAATACCCTTTAACAGTGTTAGTAGAAGGATTTTGCATTATTAGTATATAGGGATAATAAATTAAATATCCAAATAAAAAATTAAAAATAATGATATCCCAAAAAATTATATTTACAAGTCAGACTTGTAAGTTTGTAAATCAAATTTAACAATTTGTGTTTAGAAATTAAACATTCATATTTAGTAGTGGGGGTTGCCATTTACAAGTTAAACTCGTAAAATTTGTATAAAGAAAATGAATTTCTTGAGACATATTTGTATCTAATTTTCTTTAAGAATCTATGAATAATTTCCCTCCTATATATTCTTTTTTTTTTTTATTGCCAGAATGTATTCTGTTACTTTTAATTCCTTGTTTAGTTATGAAATAGAATATTATTAGTAGTTTTTCTTTTAAAACAAGTGTAGTATATTGTTAAAGCATTGTTGGCAACAAAAAAAAAAAGTATTCCTTCTGTCCTCAATATAAAACATATTTAATTAATTTGATTAGATTAAAAAAGTTAAGTAAATTAGCTAATTATAAGAAATATGACATATTTTTTTCTAAAATATCATAATCATCTTTCTTAATATTATCTCTCCCTCTCGTACTTGATAATGGTTGAGGGAGTATCAATAGAGATAATTTAAAAATACTGATAAATATAAAAAATAGCCAATCAGCTTAACAATTGCATCATATATTAAGCATCCGAGGAGTATATTGTTATAGCATCGAAGAGGCATTCTTTTGGTGGAATTGCAGGGGCAATGTTTAGTACAGCGCAGGGCCATAAATAATTTAACCCCTCTCACGCTAAGTACTTGAAATAATAAAGTATTATTCTTGATCATTGACCAACCAAATTGCAATGGAAATGAGAAGGCATAGTATTCAGGATTTGGATGGCGTAACATGCTGATCTTTTTCTAATATTTTGAACTGTTTATTTTTCTGAAAGAGATACAAAATATAAAATAATTCTAAAAGTTCAAAAGTGTCATTATCTTATTATATACAACTATTTGTCTTCAAGAAGGAAAAAAAAGGACTCCTACACCATTTGAATTGCTCCCAAAAAAAAAATGCATGCAAATTCCAAGCATGCCCATGGCGTTGAAAAACTTTTGTTGGCAATAGTTCAAAGAACCACGATGGTTGGTGAGGGACGTGGCAGTGATTCCTTGCAGCCAACTCATCCGATGATGCTATTAATATTGAGGCAAGTCAACGTTTGATTATACTAGTCCTAATTATAAGATCTCGTTTGTAAATGAGCTCTTATAATTAGTACCGGAGGTAGTACTATATTATTTTTTCTGTACAATTAGGGAGCGACCTGCGTCGTGGAGTATGATAAACAAAAGTTCAAAGCAAAAAGTGAATCAGACTCATCGCTACACAGATCTCGATTCTGCAGACGAAACTGCCCTCCTTTACAATACAGTTCATGAACACTTGAAAAGAATGCCAACTTCTTTCTGGTCTCTGTAAGTCGCCTGCATCAACTGTGCATGCCACACTCAAAAAAAAAAAAAACTCCTCATTCTGCGTTGACTTCTCTCTTTCTTTCCTTCTCTTAGAGTTCCTAATTGGTAATGCTCCTGAACAACTGGATCGTCTATCATGTAAACTGTTTCATTCTCACTCATATGAAATACCCAGAAATTTCAAACTTCTATACGTTTGTTCTCTTTAATGACTTGTTATTAACGCTAGGTTCTGAGGATTTTGGCTCATATCCTAACCCCATGAATCTATTCAACTATTGTATATTTGCTGGGTTGACAGAACTTATACTGTGCTAACCTGAAATGGTTTTATCCTCAGGAGAGTGGTTCTAAATACACTTTTTTTTTATTATTATTATTTTTTTTTTGCATTACTCAGTTTTTTCCTCTTGCTCTTTTAATTCTCTAGCTGATCACATGAGATAGATTTAATAGTTTCGAACTTATGTAACGAAATAGTAACGCATCAGTGATGGGCTCAGTTGTATTAATGCTATTATTCAAGTGGAATTACACCATTGATGTATCAAGATTTCGCATGGATCTCTGATCTCCACGTTCGCTTCCTCCCTGTCTGACAGAGTAATGGACAGGAATATACTACCTAGGAAAGATTCTATTTTATATTGTTTTCTTTTGTAAATACTGTCCAAGAACGGATTAAGCATAATTCTTGATGATCTGAAAAGGGAGAGATCTGTGAAAGATCAAATTTCTCTCACGAAGATCATATCAGGCTCATCTGTGTGTGAAAATCCACAAGTGTTTCACTTAGTCTCCTTTACTAGAGTCCGGTGCATAAAAAACTTTTAACTGGATCATATTTCTCCGGTGCTGCAGGACCTATATTTAGCAGTTAGATCGAGAATTCAGTTCAAGTAGTGTTTGCACTGACATTATTATGTCCATTTCCATGATCTGTTTTTGCTTGAAGAAGATTAGACAAAAGGCAAAGCTTGAAAATTACATCATTCTTTCTTCAGAGACATGGTGTGAGTAGAAATACCGCTTATCCTGTCACTGTTTTGGACTTCATTTGACATATATGCTTGTTCCTGGAAATTTCACATACTGTACCTGTCTCTGACTTACCTTTGACTGGTCTTTCTATGCTGTTGTTTTCTTGGACTGATCACTGTAACTAGTTTATAAAGTGTCATTTTTATACCACTGTCATTTTCTAGCTACATGATATTAGAACAGGATCCCACTAACATGTTTGTGCAATTTGTCAACTTTTCTTACAGTAGAAAAAGGACATCACATTTCATGTTGCTGTAAGACAATGACGTTATATATGGCCGATGTGTTGTATGCATTTATTGTTGCCTGATGTTATATGTGATTACAACCCAGCTTTAAGGATATACCTTTAAGATTTTCTCTGATTTTTTTTTTTGTCTGTGTCCTTGGAATGTTCCTTATCATTTGACAGTCACAGTGAATGAAGTGGAGGCTTTGCTTGACTTGTATAAAAGACTAAGCAGTTCAATTTTTGATGATGGCCTTATTCACAAGGTATTCCCACTTAAGAAAATAGAAACTACTTTAACCTAGAATGGGACAAAAACAGGAAACAGGTTCTGGAATATGCAAATGGTGGCTCTTCCTTTATCTTAATAATCCCTTGGCATTGGAATTGTTATATCATCACAACACTATGAATACTTATCTTTCACCGCACTATTAGCTATTCATTATGCTGATTGGGTTTGAGTTGTACACAATGAATTCTAAGTTCTTCAAATTTCCATCTCCAGGAGGAGTTCCGGCTTGCACTTTTCCGAAACAGCAGGGAAGAGAATCTATTTGCAGACAGGGTGTGTACTGTACTAAATTATTTTTTTCTAGTCTTAAAGTGGATCAAGGGATATTTATGATTTTGTCATACCAGTTGAAAAACTTAAACTTGACTAAGACCTACTGAAGGAACATGATAATGGATCTCGTTTCCTCTTTGATTTAACCGCAGATTTCTGTTTTAAATATGCATAGTAATAACAATGCATCATCTTCTTATGAAACCTGAACCAGGTGTTTGATATGTTTGATACTAAGCGTAATGGAACAATTGACTTTGAGGAATTTGTCCGGTCACTGAGCATCTTTCATCCGAATGCTCCTGCAGAGATGAAGATTTCATGTATGATATTGTTAATATTCAGCAGAAAAATCAATTTCCCGTTTGATTATCTCATTCTTACTTTCATATGAGATTATAGTTTCAAGCTACTGATTACAACATCAATTTCTTACAGTTGCATTTAAGTTGTATGATCTTCGGAAGACCGGATACATTGAGCGTGATGAGGTACATACCACTCAAGCTTCACCTGTTCTTAGTATTCTTCAGAATATAGTAGGATATCCTGTTTGACGGGGACAACTGAATTTGTAAGAATGCTTCCACAAGGAGCAAAGCTTCATTATCACTTCGTTGCACTGCAAAAGTAAATTCCAATAATTGAAAAGATATAAATCAAGAAAGCATCTCATCAATATGCTGTTCTGTCTATACATTTTTTTAATCCAACTTCACAAGTTGTTCTGGGTGATAGCCCTTAAGGCAAATTGGATCTCAAGTATAAATACGCTACCGTTTTGCATCAAGAAGAAAATGGCTTCAACATAAGATTTCCAATTATAATGTGCCCAGATTGTGGACTCATGTTCTCTAATTGACAAGAGGAGAGAATCATTATAAGAAGTTCCAAAGAGGGAGGGTAGTTGCTACAGCTGAACAAATCTTTGAGGGGATAAATTCTGAGAACATTGCACTTGTATGACAGAAGAATTTTGAAAATTGAGGAACATGTTTGGTATTTGTTGCTGCTTAATGTAAAAGTCATACCTACTATAGGTTCTGCTTAATTTACACAACATCTAAATAATCAAACATCATTTGACTGATTCAATTCTGTGTCCTCTTTATGAATATAACATAATTCTCAAAGTTGAAGGAGATGGTCTTGGCTATTCTGGCTGAATCAGATCTAACAGTTTCAGATGAAGTTGTGGAAGCAATAGTGGACAAGGTGTTTTAACCGTGCGACACTTAAAATACAAAGTTTTCTTCTGTTCATCTTTCCTCTTTGCATGGTTTTTGAACCAAGTCTAATTGTTTTGATTTGATAATTTATTTCAGACCTTAAACGAAGCAGACTCAAATGGTGATGGAAAGATTGATGAAGAGGAGTGGAAAGGATTTGTGGCAAAGTATCCGTCTCTTCTAAAGATGATGACTCTTCCATGTCTTAGGTAAAGTTTCGTCTTAATCATTAGTTCTTAGTCTTAAATGTTAGTTAATACTATGCCACCATGTAATGTAAAGTCAATTGATATGTATCCAAGTGGGATGGGTTCCCCATCCCAAAAGCTAAACGTTGAGATGGTCCAATTAAATATCTCATTGAGCATCCTATTCTACTCAATGTGGGACTTGGTGTCCCATATCACCAAGTCTCTATCATCAATCCTTTTCTTTGACTACCATGCCCATATCAGTTATTAGCATTTCAATATTTGAGAGATTGTTCTTCTTGGCAGGGATATAACCACGAGCTTCACCAGTTTCATATTGAACACACAGGTGGAAGAAGAAGAGCAAGAATAACAAGCAATGAACGTCTCTGATAGATTGCTGATGTAGAACCCGATATCTTATATTTAAAGTTGAAACCAAAACTAACTGGAACCGAAATTCATATCCTTTGCAATTATGAAAAAAATGACTGCATAGAATATATACTCAACAATCTTTCTCCCTCTTCCTATGAATGCATGGCTGTGTATTCGTGAAGTTCTAGATTATAAAATTCTCAAGATATAGTTATTGGTTTTCAACCTTCCCCTCCTTACTAACAATCAATTATTGGCAGTGACCTTACATTGTTCAAATTTCGATCATGAAACCTTGCATGGATAATATGAAAGGTTCAAGAATTTTCAAGCAGCAACTCAGTAGACTAATTAAAATTTAGCAGAACATTTCTTCGTACATACACTTTCTATTCTTATACATAAATGTGTCATTTTGCTCCCTCTTTGATTCTATTTATGAGATACACTTTTTGGGATGATTTATCCTATTTATGAGATACACTTAAAGGATATGTGAACCTTTTTTTTTTTTTTTTCCATTTTTACCTTCATTAATTACATGTTATATTACTGCATTAATTATCTCATATCCTTATTTTTCTTGCTCATTTACTCTCATTCGCTACATAAGTAAGAGTACTTTTAGAAAATAAAATATATATTTTTACATATTTATTGCTTTTAACTAATTTCAACTATTTTTTCCTACATAATTTGATTATTTATATTTTATATATGAAATCAAATGGAGTAATATTTATGGTAGTTTTTTATGGTGTAAATATGATACTAGGATACCCTTATCATATGAGTTAGCCTCACCTAGCTAAAGCCCATAAGTAATTCTTTTTTTTTTTTTAAGTTAGAGTGATAGATACCAACAGGTCGGATGTAACAGAAAAAAGTAGTCCATTATAATACAGTGAACTAATATTTGAATTTCCGTTAGAAGAAGCGCTTATAAGTAATTTTTTTTTTTATTAAATTAGACAGATAGGTACTAACAACATGAAATTACTTAGAGAATTGAATCTATAAGTATTCATGCCACTAAACTATAAGCCTGTTAGCCGATAAGTAATTCTCGAGCATAATTTTGTGTCAAATAAAACTCTTTCATAAACTGAATCAGGCTTGGCACCTGAAGGTACAATGAGGAACGAGGAATTTATGAAAGATATTTGGCGACTTCTCATCTAAGTGTTTTTCTGTACTACACACGTTACATTTACGGCAGGCAAAGAATGTTAAGGGTGTGATGGGTGGCTTCCAACATGAAACCAAACGCATACTAACAAGTGTTGAAAGATTAGCTTGTTAAAATAATGATTGAATCAGATTCCCCGCTGAAATTGAACACAAGTTTGACCAATACGATGTAATTTAAAATCATGAACTTCTCAAACGTATCTAGAACTCCTAAAATAATCTTAACCACCGCACATGTTTCCACTTTGAATAAATTCCAGAGTAGTGGAAGCAGAGCAAGGGTTTCCATTATCCACCAGCCTCGTATCTTCCAGTTCCAACCGTCATATTATGGCTTTGTCCCTGTTTGGACAACAAGTACACACGTTGCGCACAGTTAGATTCTAAGTCATGTGGGAATGTTCTAAAAAAAAGAAAGAAGAGAGAGTTAATAATGCAAACATTAAATTTTAATAAATTCCATTAAAAATCTAGAATTCCTTTTCTGGCCTATTGGCATGGCATGCAGGCACTCAAAATTACAACGATGTTTCATGAATTATAAATAATGTTGTAAATATGATACATGTCTTACGAAGTGGCTCCTTAGAGCCTCGTATGAAAATAATGGGATGCGCTTGCTCTAAACAACGTCTTGAGCATGAAGATCCAGCAGTTCTTGCTACCCAAACCTGCTGTGAGAGGCTTCTTGCTTCCTCTTGTTCTTATTATTTTTTTTAGCCAAAATTGAAGCTTTTTCAAGTTTTGCTTTATTTAGCTTATCGTGTTTCCTTTTCGCAGTTACCGTATCTGAAATTGAAGGACTGTACGAGTTGTTCAAGGAGCTGAGTAGTTCTATGGTTGATGACGGGCTTATCAGCAAAGTAAGTTTAAATACATGTTCATTCTCACTCTATCAGGATAAGATCATAAAAACTATTACGAGGAGAATAAAAGTTGTATACTTGCTTCAACTATAACATGGTGAATGTAATCCAAGTTTTCATTTCCGACCCTCTAAAAACTTATGCAAACCTCATATTCAACTCAACCTTCTTCATTACTGGATTCTGTATATATAGGAAGAGTTTCAGCTGTGCTTATTTGGAAGTAGCAAGATACAGAGCCTATGTGCAGACCGGGTTAGTTTTCTAGTGAAGGAAAATAAGCTATTTTACATTTTACAAAACAAAATTTTTCTCACATACTTACCTCACTACAGCTCAAAATTATTTAAAATAAGCTAATCTGACATTCCATCCAGCAGGTTTTTCATTTATTTGACTCAAAAAATGATGGGGTAATAGAATTTGGAGAGTTTGTTCGAGCTCTGAGTGTCTTCCATCCAGCTGCGCCACAGGCACAAAAAGCAGCTTGTACTGTATTTCCTCTCAACACTCATTTCGTGAGCTTGCCATTCCATTTTTCGTATTCTGAAGTCTTGGTACTTAATGTAACAGTTGCATTTCGAATTTATGATCTAAGGCAAACTGGTTTCATTGAACGTGACGAGGTAAACAACGAGATTCCTGATAATAATCTCACCACTTTAAGTTGCAAGCATGAGCACTGAACTTGATTCATCTCTCATAATTATTCTATTTACAAACATGTTAAGTAATTATTCTTGGGACATGGAAGTTAAGAGAGTTGATATTGGCACTTTTAAGGGAGTCAGATTTGATTCTTTCTGAAGACTTAATTGAGGCCATAATTGATCAGGTTTGCTTTCTTTTTCCCTTCTCCGTGGCATTCAAGTTATGTTCCAACATGAAGCATCAAGCAAAATGTTCTATACTAATTTTCCTGATTACTGAGTCACCCCTCTGATGCTGCATAGGCATTTAAAGAAGCAGATTTAAAAGGAGATGAGAAGATCGATCTAGAGGAGTGGAATGAATTTGCAGCTCAAAACCCATCCATACTGAGGAACATGACAATTCCATATTTACAGTAATAACATGCGTTTCTCATGTCTTAAACATGGTCTCATAACGTGCCTATGTTAGATCTAATTGCATATCAACAGAATTATTTACCTAAAGCTTGCACTTTATCACATGGGATTCAACTATATATTACTCCTAAAAGATACATGAACTTTGCAGGGATCTTAATGCTCAGTTTCCCAGGAGATGATACAACCAGAGCAACATGCGAAAAGATAACACTAGCTCAAGACTAAGAGTATCTGGATTGATGTTATCCTATATATTCTAGGGGAGAAAATCAACTGAACAATGTAAACCATATATACATTATACATAACTTGGTCAATGCTATTCGTCCTTGTCGATTACCATGTCTTTCAAATTCATAGGATGACACATTCTAGTGTGCAGGCCATTCCATACATTGTCTGCCAGAATTTCATTCACTGCATCAGTTGGATGGAACTGGTCCCACCATATATAGGTGGAAGCATTACTGCACGCCATTTCTGGCGATAAACACATGATCCACCCCTTGTACTTCCCAAATCCACAGCATGCGTCCTTAGTCTCATTAAAGCCTGATCAGAATGCATATAGCCGGGTCAGTCGTGAAGTTCATGTGATTTATGAAGGATCTTAAGAATTAAAACAAACTAGTACTTAATAATATTACCGTAACGTTCATGGTTCTTTAGAATATCCATGGAACCTTGCAAAACATCACAGAAGATGATATTGAGATCAGCTAACTCCTTAGTAAGCTTCTCTATCATGTATCTCATGAGAAAATTAAACTCCATCACCATGTCATTTATCTGCTCGATGCACTCTCCATCTTTACTACCATACTGCCACAAGTAGTGCGGAGCACAGCCAATTGGTGCAAGTCCCATAACCACCACTTTCCTAACCTTTGCGTTGTATAAATTCTGTGTCATCAAGGTTAAATATATCAAGAATCAATGAAGGAACATTACCGAAGTGTCAAAAAACCCCAAGAGGAGCGTTCACCATAAAAAAAAAAGACCCCAAGAGGAGTAGAATACACACACACACCTTTATCCCTTGTGTCACTGAAGATGCTAAAAACTGGTTGAACCTCCATGGGAGGTACATATTATCCACGTTAGATACATTGAGCAGGTAGTAATGTATATAGTCGTTGATTCCAATTGAAATGTAAAACACAGACTTGGATATGAGACTGGTTGTAGCATCCTCGCCCATACTTAGAATGAACTGCTGAATGGTGTCACTGAACTGCTGAATTTGCTGATTGAAGGAGATATGCTGACCCTGCACTGAGTGATTGCATCATTACAAGATGAACTTTGGACATGTAACTTTGTTTGAAGATTGCGGAATAGCCCATACAGATCATCAACTAATGCTGAAAAATAGGAGAGAGTATACCAATTCTGAGCCGCTTGAGAGAATAATGCCAGCGCCAGCAGAAGCGTAATTTACGCCGTGAATCATATCCCCCACATCCCCAGTCTGCCCAAGGTAACTTGGGACAAAAGGAAGGCCGAGACGCAGAGCTATACACCAAAGTGAACAAAAAAGATTTAATGTAATGGCAACTACAAAATTCCGGGTCTCGCCCAGCTTAACGACAGAAATAAGAAACGACATAAATTCGGTATACACAATTTGGATTTCCACTTATTCAATAATACCCATCTCAGAAATTACCCCAAAGATAGAGTTGATTTATTCGTTGAAGGAATGTATGGACCGCTTGCTAATGAAGTGCTGATAGAGAAAATGGAAACCCTTTTTTTTTTTGGGTCTTTCACCATTTTAGGTTTCGACGCTTTATTGGACTAGATCATTATAATCTTGACAATCAAGGCAAGTATTACAGAGCCAACAAGTGAAAATCTAAAGAAAGATAAAGAAGTGAAGTGGAAGAATAAAGAAAGAAGAGAAAAATGACCAAGATAGTCGACGGGAATCCTGCCATTGCAGAAGCGTCCAGTGGGTTGGCGGGAATCGAAGTCTCGGCCATAAGGAAGGTGATTGGCGCGGGCAAATGTGCCGAGAAAGTTGTTGGTACCGGAATCAACAGAGGAATCTCCGATGACGAACAAGGCGGGGGCTAAAGGACTAGAAGACGGAGAATTCGAAGAATCGTGAGAAGGTGACATTGAGGGAATGTAGGCTTGTGACGGAGCGACGTACAGTTCCTCAGGGTATTGATAATGCAGACCTCTGGCATGAAAAACTAGAGATGTGATCAACGTACAGATAAAGGAAACAATAACCGTGATGTTCATTGTCTTGCAGTTCCAGATTGAGTGACTGAAAGTGAGACGGAGAAATAGAGAGGCAGAGCAAGGCGAGGACGCGAGGAGTTTGGCGGGAAATGTCGTTATACTGCGGATATAGCAGGATGAACCACTTGAAAAATTTCTGGCAAAAAACTGTTTTTTTAAATTAGAAATAAATTATTATTTCCAATAATTTTTCAAAACCCTCCTTAAAATTATAATTAAGTATTTTTAATACTATAAAAAATTACTGCAAATAATAATCAACATATAAATACACACATAATTTATAAGAATGTTGTTTATGATATGAAGTTTCACGTTGAATTTTATATCTTTTAGCCATTAAATGTATTAGAAATACCAACTTTATGCACGTTTTATGATGTGTGTGTGACGTTTATTATCTATTTTTTTGGTCAGAAATCACATGCTCATTGGGCTTGAACTTAGAGAAAGTTGGAGATAAATCTTTGTTAAAAAATTAATTGGCGCATATAGAAAAGATAATTTGTACGAAATGTTATTTAAATATAAGGGACTAATTTGCATATAAGAAAAAATAGATTACATACAAAAAAAATCAAGTTATACAAAAAAAAAAAGATATGACACAAAAGAAGATGATTGTAAACAGGAAAAGATAAATTATGTATAAGAAAAGTTAAATTATGCACAAAGAATGTTAAATTGTGCAAAATCCTTATAAACCATTTATCAATTAATTTCTCAAGTAGAGATTTATCCTCAGTTTTCCATAAACTTACAATCTCATGCTTAAAAAAACTTAAAATACTAATGATAACAATAATTTACTTAGCAAAAAGTAATAACGGTTTACTTGAAGTTTTAATGATCAAGATATTTAACCTCTTCAAATACTTTAATTATCAATTTTATAAGTTGTATATTTTTAAAATATATTCTGGCAAAAAATATTTTTAAAATGTAATTATTTCTTATATTTTTATTAAATTTAAGAAGTGACGTGGACCCCGTTGTTAATTTCTTGGACTAGTCTCCATTAGACGAGCACGGGTTGGACGGGTAAGTTTCGACAACTTTCAATAGTCCGTAAACAAAAATTATGATTCTCTTTATTTACATACCTAGACATAACGGTTGACACTCTTATCACATTTTATGAGGATGACCACAGAGGAGAAAAAAATTCATGGCACCTATATATACTACGTCCGCTTTTAATATAAGATTTAATTTGACATTTAATTTAATTTTAAATATAATATCATCTCATATTTATCTAGTTTTTATTTTTTCAAAATAGTTCTTGTAGTAGTTACACGTGTTAAATATTTTATCAAATAGTAATTCTAGCTAATAAACATAATTAGTAAGGATATTCTATAGAAGATAACATCTATTTATTACAAATAACAAACTTAACAAACTTTCTTAATCTATTTACATTAATCAACTAGATCTTATATTAAGGGCTGAAAGTAGTGATGTTTATAATTTATAAATAATACTCCCTCCAATTCAAAATATAAACTAAACTTTATTGAAGAAGCTTAGTTTTTTTAAAATAAAGTAACATTCACTTTTGTCTAATAATTTAGTGAGTTCTTTTTCAATTCTACCCCTTATATTTTTTTTTTTTTGCTTTTTGATTCATTGATTGTGTTTTTTAACTTATTCTCTTCATTAATAGGGAGACATTTGAAAAGAAAAATACATACCGTATATATTTATTGTTTTAAACTGATTTTAATTGGTTTCTTGATAAATGTAAATAGATTAAGTTTAGCTTATTTTGAACAGGAGGGAGTGCTACATTCTATTCTTAATATAAGAGTTAATTAACTAATTTGAAAAGATTAAAAAAATAGTAAAATTAGTTGTTTATGATAAATAAATATTGTCTTTTTTAAAATACTTTTATTAATCATGTGTATTTAAATTACCTATTGACAGTAACTTTTAACATATACAACTACTACTCTTCCAATCCTTAATATAGGACCCAATTGTTGAATTAGTTTTGGTCCTAAATACAAGACCTGTTTTTCATATTTATCAATTTTCTCTAAATTACCCGTGTAGATATTCCCTTAACCATAATTAAGTAGAAAAGGAAGATGGGGTATTAAAAAAGATAATTATGACCTTTTAGGAAAAACGTGTCACATTTCTTATAATTAACTAACTTATCTAATTTTCTTAATCTAATCAAATGAGTTAAACGGGTCTTATATTAAATATCGGAAGAGTATATGGATTACTATAGGACAAGATAGATAAACATATTTAAGATAAAGTAAATTAGAATTTTATATTTAGAATCAAATTAAACAGTAAACTAGCTCTTATATTGGCTATTGAATGCAGTATAATTTATTTCTCACATTACATGCGATATGTTAGAGAAATAATTCTTGTCTGTGCAATGAATCAGGAGACAAAATTTTGGCCGGAAAAAAAAAAAAAAAGAATCGGGAGAGAAAAAGCACACAGACACATGGGCAACCGTCCCACCGACCATAACGGTCAGAAATAATGTACCGCTCACCCAACGATAGTTTTTAATCGATAAATTAAATCCAACGAGAAGAAATCGGTTGACGCGTTTGTTTCCATGATTTGATGTGGGGAGTCCATCGTACTCTTCTCAAAATCATGCCCAGTTGCGCAAATACTCCTCCGGTCCTTAATATAGGACTCAATTATTGAGTTGATTTTGATTCTAGATATAAGACTTATTTCTCATATTTATCAATTTTCTCTAAATTACCCCTATGGATACTCCCTCAACTATAATTAAGTAGAAGAAGGAGATGGGGTATTAAGAAAGATGATTATGGTGTTTTAGGAAAAACACATCACATTTCTCATAATTAACTAACTTACTAACTTCCTTAATTTAATCAAATTAGTTAAATGGGTCTTATATTAAGGATCGGAAGAGTATTTCATTTTGACCACGAATTTGTTGAATAATTATAAATTTGTAATTTTTTTTAATGTAAATCTAATAATTTTGCCAAGACAAGAATGCAAGACTCGATTTGAAGTCTCGATATGAATCAAAAGCTTTGATGCAATTCCCACACTGTCTCAAGCATATTCTATTTTGGGATTCTTCTCTTTACCCTCATTTATTGTTTTTATTTTTCTTACTCTTCCGATTTTAAATATAGGGTGATTTTAACCCTAACTGTAAGATTTTAATATATTTTATTTATTATATTTATTAATTTTTACTAAACTAATTTGTTTAGCTTGTAAGCTAATGTGTTTGAATAATTTATTTAACTTATTTGATTTATTCAAATCAATTAATTGTAGTTTGCATTAAAGATGAAAGGACTACTTTATATTTAATATGAATGAGACTTTTGAGGGATTAGACTATATTTATAAATAGAGAACTTTTATTGTAAGATCAAGTGAACTAAGAAGAATCCTTTTATTTACATCCCTACCGCTTTACTATTGCTTTATTTTCTTTATTTTTATATTTTTGCACTTGTTTTCATTTTTTTTTTCCGGTGAAATGTTTTCATTTATTTATTTTGATTTATTAGGAGTTGGTATGTGTGGCATTAAAAAAGGAGTTGGTATGATTGAGACAGATTCAATTATGCATAACTAACATAATTAAATATCCTTGATGCCAAAAAAAAAACATAATTAAATATCCTGTGCAAAGTTGGGTGTCTGCATTATATATCGGTCGCCATGTGATCCCATGATCATACTCATCACTCCTTCTTTTTTTCTTTTTTCTTTTTTGCTTTTTTGAATACAAACCATGCTCATCATTCTAGCCCACCTTCTATTTGTTTGCCTTTTCCAATAACTATTAGTATATGCTCATTTATTAAGCTAATCCCACTGTCTTGTTCCCTGAACCTCCTCAAATATTCTCCATTGAACCTTCCCACCACCTGCGAACCAATGGCCTCAACATTTTTGTTTTTAAAGAAAACATATATATATATATATATTAAAATTCTCTTTTTGGGGGGGGATCACTATAAAAAATCTCTAAAAGTATATATCTATTCAATACTTTTGTATATCTATAAATATTGTTTGAATGGTGATATAGACACATTCATTAAGCCGAAATTTATCAGTGCATGCTACTTATTTATTATTGTGATATATTTTTGATAATTATATCTAAATTCATATTCTTCTAATAAAAATAACAAAATTGAAAAATAAAAATATCTCATTAATACTTTTTACACTCTTGATGCTTGTTAAAGGAATCTTGCTATGTAGCTTATTTGCTTGTTTTGAATTCTTGATGAATAAATGAATTTCAGAGTATCATTCAAAAATAAAAATATCAACCAACAGGGTTGGTTCCAGCGGTAAGCGACTTGGTACCGTTTAAGCGAGGTCTCGTGTTCAAGCCTCAGCGTACGCAGAAATTTCCATTGAGAGACTCACCCACCAAAGTTAGGTGTGCGACGCAGGTTGGATCCAGATGTAGTTGAAGCAAAGTTCCGATAAATTGAGTGGGCAACCAAAAAAAATAAAATAAAAATATCAGTGATAGTTTTGGAGGCCTTTTATAATGATCCATGTGTTTTATGTAACGTTTATTATTGTAGACGTACAATGGGAGGAGCCATGCGCGTATGTATATAAATATACTTGGGAGTATATTTTATAATGGTGAGGAGAACCGGGGATGGCACTGAAGTATAGAAAGACGAGAACAAATATGAAGATGACGCGTAGTGGCGTACAGAGCCTGGTTTTGAAAAATGAGAGCAGAATCAGAAAATGTTGCCGTTAGATTACATGCAGGGGGGAGTGCCACAGGGGGCAGGGTGGTCAAAACAAAACTCGGTGAAAGGCTTAAAGCGACAATGCCGTTCTGTCACTGATTCCTCTTACAAAATCGGCGAAATCATCGCTTCCCTCTGAAATCCTTCTCTTTGCTGCAATTAAAGCTCCCTTCTCCTCCCACCTTCACCTTCGGTTCTTCCCTTTTGGTAAGAATCCTCTGTCTCTCGCATTCCTTCATGCTTCTTCTCGGGAGATTGCGCCTTACTTTCTTGTGATTGCCTCTACACCCAATAATTTATCATCAGTGTTTCCAGTCTAACCTTCACAGTGTACATCTTTCAGGACTACGTTTTAAATTCTCCGTCCAATTTTTGTTTTTCTTTCCCTTTTGTTTTTCTAGTGTTTGTTGGTTTTAATCTCTCATCCGGGGTCTTCGAATCGCTCGACGAAGGACCTTGGTGGTGTTAGATGGACTTATTTCGTTTATAACCTCGAAAGGTCTTCAGTTTGTTGAGACCCTTCCCGGAAAAATATTCCGAACATGTCACTTGCTGATGTTGCTCGGACTCCGATTCATCTAGAATCGGTCTACTTCCAAGGCCAACTCGTACCTTGTTCAGGTAAATCCATCTTGATTTACCTCGCGGCGGACGGAGCTCTGACCCCTATGCGTGTGTTGGAGTCCGATACCATAGCATCAGTGAAACTCAGGATTCAGAAATGCAAGGGATTCACGATGAGGCAGCAGACGCTTATTTTTGAAGGCAGGGAGCTGGCCCGCAACGGTACCCTTATCAAGGACTATGGTGTCACCGGTGGCAATGTTCTTCACCTGGTTCTCCGGCTCTCCGATCTCCTCTTCGTCATCGTTAGGACAACTTGTGGCAAGGAGTTTGAATTTCATATCGATCGCCATAGAAATGTTGGGTATCTCAAGCAACGCATCAAGAAGGGAAAATGTTTCGTTGATCTTGAGAATCAAGACCTTTTCTGCAACGGCGAGAGGCTCGATGACCAGAGAATGTTCCACGACGTATGCAAGAGTGAAGATGACGTGATTCACTTGTTGGTTCAAAAATCAGCCAAGGTTAGAGCTATACCAGTCGAGAAAGATCTAGAACTGTCCGTTGTGGCCTCCACTACCTCAGAGGAAAGTGTCCATGGTAACAAGAAGAAGCTTGAGGCAGCAACAGAAGCAAAAGGTGATTTCATATTAGAACCAATAATTGTGAACCCGAAGATCCGAACATTCCCTTTCCTGTGGGAGATGATGAATTCAACGTCTAATGGTTTGAAGAAAGGTTTTAAGCCAGTAAGGTCCTCTGAGGGCACAGGAGGGACATACTTTATGCCAGATGAAACAGGGAAAGAGTATGTTGCAGTGTTCAAGCCCATTGATGAGGAACCAATGGCAATGAACAACCCACGGGACCTTCAGAGATCAATAAATGGGGAAGGATTGAAAATAGGGACGAAGGTAGGAGAAGGAGCGGTGAGGGAAGTAGCTGCATACATATTAGACCATCCAAAAGGAGGAAGACGAGAGGTATCAGGTGAAGCATTTGGATTTGCAGGTGTTCCTCCCACAGTTATGGTTAGGTGCTTGCACGAAGGATTTAACCACCCAGAAGGGTTTGAGTATTCATCAAAACACTTGAAGATCGGATCTCTCCAGATGTTCATGGACAACGAAGGTAGCTGTGAGGACATTGGGCCAGGGGCTTTTCCCGTCGAAGAGGTGCATAAGATTACCGTGCTTGATATCAGAATGGCTAATGCAGACAGGCATTCTGGCAACATATTGTGCAGGAAAGAACCAGAAACAGATAAAACTATC
This sequence comes from Neltuma alba, assembly GCF_004799145.2. NCBI lineage: Eukaryota > Viridiplantae > Streptophyta > Magnoliopsida > Fabales > Fabaceae > Neltuma > Neltuma alba. The sequence goes on from NW_021637230.1 coordinate 69,033, forward strand.
CTCGTTCCAATTGATCATGGTTATTGTCTGCCAGAGAAAGTAAGCGAATCTAATATATTCTTTTTGTATTGAATTAAGTCATACTACTGTCATACTATATTAATTGAAAGTTTATTAACTCTGAATTATGTCTGCGCAGTTTGAAGATTGCACTTTTGATTGGCTTTACTGGCCACAAGCACGCAAACCTTACTCTCCTGATACAGTTGAATATATAAAATCAATGGATGCCCAGAAAGATATAGAACTATTGAAATATTATGGGTGGGATGTTCCAGTGGAATGTGCGAGAGTGCTTCGTATTTCAACAATGCTGCTCAAGAAAGGGGTTGAGAGGGGTCTGACCCCTTATGCCATCGGGAGCATAATGTGTAGGAAAAACATGAACGTGGAATCTGAACTAGAGGAGATGATTCAGGAGGCCCAGGATTCCTTGTTGCCAGGCATGAGTGAGTCTGCATTTCTTGAAGCAATTTCCCAGATCATGGATTCCCATCTCGAACAGAAGCAGCTTGCAAGTTAGGCTTTTTCGGATTTATTTATAGGCATGTCTTAACGTTTAAGTGAGTGGCTAGTCCAGTTTAGGATGGGCTTCACGTGGTATCAAAGTTCGACGGCTTTGTGTGTTTTAGGGACATATAAGCCTCAAGCTTTTTAACTCTCTCTCATGTTGGAGATATAAAGGAAATAATGACGCCTCATATCCCCAACATCTCACTTCAACTACTATATATTGGGCGCTTCAACAGAATGTCCGGATGAGAAGAAGTATACATATTCGTCTATGATTTTATGTGTTTTTTTTTTTTTTAGGTTTGTGACAAAACAGTTTGAAAACGATGTTGAAATTGTGGGCTTGTATAGTCTTGTAAATCTCAGTTTGTGTTGGATGTTCAAATTTGAAGGGGTGAAAAAATAATACCAAAGTACTATAAGATCATCCTAGTTAAGCATAATGTTTTACAGTAATGTGTATCGAGAAATTACTAAATGGGAAAAAAAATGACACTATATATTGTCTATATTTGTAAGTGTTCTGTTTTCTGGGTAGACATGAAATTGACCTCAGGTTTGGTAAGAGCTTCTAGTGATTATAGTGTCACACACTGCACCAGAAATCATACCCTAAGTCAAATATGCATGAGATGATATAATAATGAATCCAACTGCCTGAGAATTGAGATTAGTTTAGGTAAGTGTTGTTTTTGGAGACTGGCCTCCGAATTGATTTTGGAAACTGAGAAGAAAGGAGGCAATCTGGCACCCAATCATTTTGATTCCCAACGGATGACAGTGATGCCACGCCAGCACCGAAAGCTGCGACGCGTAATGTAACTCCACGTGTAAAGTTCAAACTTCAAATTGGGTTTTTGACCGATTTTTTCCAAGTAGACTTGCGCTGCTAGATGTGAGTTTGCACCCCCTCCCATCTATTTCTCAGGGAGAATGATACTGGGATTCAAAAAAAAAAAAATTATATAAGTGAGTAGTTGTTAGTAATTATATTTCTTAGTTAAAATTTCATAATAATTCTTCATATTTTTAATGACCCTACCTATTTCTAATGACACAACTAGAGGGCCGAATCTAGTGCCCATGGGTATACATTTTAGATTATTACTGTGTTTTTTCTTTCAGATTTAATCTAGATAATTAAAATTAAAATTAAAATTATTATTGTTATGTTTTTAGTTCAAATTTCATTATTTCTATCTTTTAAAAATAAAAAATAAAACCTCAGTTGTCTCAATTTAATCTGAAGAGCAATCAGCACGGAATCCAAACTTCGCATCTAGGAAAAACAAATGTGATATTAATCAAAAGCATGGAGGACTAATGAGGAAAATTCATCAGATACATCGAAGTGTCGTATCATTAATATTCCATCCATTTAAATTAAAAAATAATTACTTTATCTTTTCGGTGCAAGTATATTCTCTTTTCATTAATCCACTTTATTATCTTTCGAATGCATATGCATAATACATTCTTTTCTCATCATTTTTCTTTTTTCTTTTTCCAAAGAATGGGAGAATATAAATTAGGAAAAATTGCATTTAAAGACCGTAGGTGAGAATTTATATCAGTCAACCCCTAAAACATTCTAAAATATCAAAAATAAATATTAATAATCGTCGAAGTCCGGCCACCAGGGCTTAGGTAGCTCCGGTGGCTGCTACTGTAGTTTTGATGGCTGAAATTTGTTTTTAAAAAAACAAGGTGGCTAAGGGAATGTTTGAACCCATAACCCCTTAACACACCAAAAGTGATGTAAATATATAATCACCAAGCCAAGCAAGCCATTCAATCATATGATGCAAATAAAAATATATATAATAAAACAAACACAAGTGTCCAAGTATAAGTGAATAAATGAAATTCAATAGTTTACAAGTGAAATTTAGCAATTTACAACAAAAATTTGGTAATTTACAAATAACATAATGGAATTCATAACCTCAAATGCAAGTGTTTAAATGCAAATGAGTAAGTAAAATTTAAAGATTTACAATAAAAGTTTATAAATTTACAACCCAAATTTGGCTATTCACAAAAAACACAAGAGAATTCATAATCAAAAATGTAAATGTTTGAATGTAAGTGAACAAGAGAAATTTAAAAATTTATAAGTAAAATTCAGCAATTTACAACAAAAATTTGACAATTTACAAATAATAAAATGAAATTCACAGTCCCAAATGCAAGTGTTTAATTATAAATGAACAACTGAAATTTGAAGATTTACAACAAAAGTTTATAGATTTACACCTCAAATTTGGTTATTCACAAAAAACACAAGAGAATTCACAATCTAAAATGTTTGAGTGTAAGTAAACAAATAAAATTTGACAATTTACAAGTAAAATTCGACAATTTACAAATAACATGATGGAATTCACAACCTCAAATGCAAGTGTTTAAGTGTAAATGAGCAAATGAAATTTTCATTGTAAATACTCCTCCGGTCCTAATTATAAGACCCAATTGACTTATTTGAGGAGATTAAGGAAGTAAGTTAAGTTGGTTATTTATAATAAATAAGTATTATCATTCCTAAAATATCCTTGCTAATTAAGTATATTGGCTAAAACTATCATTATTAGAAGGATTATCTTGGAAAAAAATACATAAATATAAGAGACAAAATGGATTGGGGTCTTATAATTAGGACCAAATAAAAAGTCAAATGGGGTCTTACAATAAGGACCGGAGGAGTACTAAATTTCACTTGCAAATCTATAAACTTTTGTTGTAAATATTTAAATTTCAGTTACTCATTTACACTTAAACACTTGTATTTGGGACTGCGAATTCCGTCATGTTATTTATAAATTGCCAAATTTTTGTTATAGATTACTAAATTTTATTTGTTCACTTACAGTTAAACATTTACATTTTGGGTTATGAATTCTCTTGTGTTTCTCGTGAATAGCTAACTTTGAGTTGTAAATTCATAAACTTTTATTGTAAATCTTCAAATTTCACTTGCTCATTTGTACTTAAACACTTGCATTTGGGGTTGTGAATTCCATTATATTATTTGTAAATTGTCAAATTTTTATTGTAAATTACTGAATTTCACTTGTAAACTGTTACTTGGACACTTGTGTTTGTTTTGTTATATATATTTTTATTTGCATTATATGATTGAAGGGCTTGCTTGGCTTAATGGTTACATTACTTTTGGTGCGTGTTAAGGGGTCATGGATTCAAACCTTCCTTTGGCTACCATGTTTTTTAAAAAAAATTCTCACTACCAGAGCTACAGTAGATGCCATCAAAGGTCTAACCTCCAGCAGCGGCCACCTGAACGTCGGTGGTCGGACTCCGACAACCATTAATATTTATTTTTTTTAAAAAAATAAAAGTGATAAGTATTATTGTATTCTTACTTTTAATTTTAATTTCAATTTGGTCCCATAACTTTCAAGTGACATTTTAGAATGTTTTTGGAGCTGAGTGACATAAATTCTCACCTGTGGTATTTAAATGAAATTTTTCCTGACATCATCACTATGAACCCACAAGTGGGACCCAACGGCTTCTGAAAAAGGGTCCATTTGAACTTGAAGCACTCGGAAGTCAAGTGAGGGCAGCGAGGGCTGCAGAGTTAAAGGTAAACAAAGAAGAATGGGAGCACAAAATTAGCAAAAAAAATAATAAAAAAAGTCCAATCGTTCACACTGTCGGAGTGGGAGCTACCCAGTTTTCTCTCACTCTGTATTTGTCTTCTAATGCCGCATCCTTAGTTCCTTACACAGTCCACTAGATCCAGTGAGTGTTGTGCGCTTGTGCGAGGGCTGAGTGGAGGAGAAAAGCTGAGCCATGAGTAAGCCTCACCGGCCGTCCGGCCGCACCAACCTTGCTTCCTGTATAGTCGCCACCATCTTCTTGATCTTCCTGGTCATGGTCCTCCTCATTGTTTACTTCATGGTGTTTAAACCTCAGGATCCCAAGATTTCCGTCAGCGCCATCCAGCTTCCATCGTTCTCCGTCTCCAATGCCTCCGTTAACTTCACTTTCTCACAATACGCCTCCGTCCGAAATCCCAACCGAGCCTCCTTTTCCCACTACGATAGCTCCCTCCAGCTTCTCTACGCCGGGAACCAAATCGGCTTCATGTTCATTCCCGCCGGCAAGATCGAAGCGGGGAGAACCATCTTCATGGCCGCCTCGTTCGCCGTCCAGTCTTTTCCCCTCTCTACTCCGTCGAGCATGGGCTTCCCAACTATGCCGCCGGGGCTTAATGGGCCGAGGATCGGGCCCACCATGGAGATCGAATCCAGGATGGAGATATCCGGACGAGTCAGGGTGCTGCACTTCTTCAGCCATCACGTGGAAGCTAAAGCCGATTGCAGGGTCGCCGTCTCTCTCAGCGACGGATCTGTGTTAGGTTTTCACTGCTAATTCTTTCTCTAGTTCAGTTCTGGTAACTTTTAGCTAGCTCTTTTAATTCTTAGTCTTTGGGCAACAATTGCCGATTTGGTGTCTCTCAAGTGTATAATGCGAGGTAACGGCATGAAATTGTAAAAATCATAATATTTTTTTCTCATATATCGTCGTCGCTCTGAGCTCGCTTGAGTATTTGGTGAAATGTGGGTATACTGAGACTGTGATTTGAAGTGACCAAACTAAATTTGGGTAAATCTGAGAAATGTGGTAGGCTTTGAAGTTTGAAGGCAATAGTGGTGTCGTAGGTAAAGGTCATTTTCGGGTCTCGATGAAGGGAAAATGGGGGGAATTTCTTTTCTTTTCTTTTCTTTTTGGTTTTTGGGAGAAGAAAAGGGAGGCCACTTTATTGGAGTGATGGAAGCCTTTTGGGAAACGGAAGGAAAGGGAAGGCCAATCGGATTCCTCAAAATTGGAAATGGAGATCCAGGGGCAAGAGAGTGGAGTTGGTGGCAATGACTGGGGAGGAGGGAAATCAAAGAACGGGAATTGCGGCTTTTTCAAAGGGACATGATTTGGAAGTTGGATGATACTATCATTGTATCTTGCGGATTCCTTGTTTGGATGAGCTGGCATGGATTGTTGAACAAAGGACTTGAGCATTATACACTTGTGAGTTGTGAGGAGGGTGGAGTTCTGTACAGACATCCACAATCTCCACATGATCTTTTTTTTATGGTATGGCTTCGTTTGTTTTTTTTTTGGCCAACTGTTATAATATGGCTTTACCTGAACTTTATACTAGTATTACAGCAAAAATTAGAGTTTTCGTCAAGGTACGAAGTACTGCGCCTAGATAATGGAGATTGATCGCAATGCTTATTTTCCTGGAGAGGGGAGAGCGGAAAAGGATATTAGGGTTCAGCTAATATTCATATACTCCTCCGGCCCTAAATGTAAGACCCTTTAGTTAAAGGGTCTTACATTTAGCACCGGAGGAGTACATTTTAATATTGTACAGATAATACACACACAGATATATAAACACCGGGATGAGATGTTTCCGGTGTTGTCTGTAACCTGTCTCATCTAAGGACTTGTTTAAAATAGCTGATAAGTAATATTTTAATTGTGATTTACGAAAAATGAAATTTATGAATTGCAGGTTGGGTTCTCTCCATTTCGTCCCTACTTTTTCGGGCATGGCGGGATAGGGTAATAGGATTGGTCCGACGTGAGCACTTGAGCAGCTCGGACCCTCCCAAAAAAAAAACTTAATTTTTAAATGGATTTTACCAAAACATAGTAATTGACTAATTGTTAACTGATATAAGGGAAATTACTGGTAGATCTGGGTGAGAAAAAGGGAAAATTACTCATAGATCTAGGTAAGAAAATCAAAGGATTGAGATGCAAATATATTCAAGAATCATTCGACGATGAGCTACTAACATTCTTAACTAAAATATGGCGTAAAAGCACCTTCAGATCCCCCAAAAAAAGAAAAACAATGCAATCTTTTCTAATCCGTTAATTAGGCCTGTTGTCTTTTAGGGTGTGTTTGGTATGAGGATTTGGGAGGGAGGGAGGGGAGGGGAGGGATTTTAATAATTTCTCCTTGTTTGGCAACACATAAATTTTAGGAGGAGAGGAAAATTTTTTTAAAATTTCCCCTCCCCTCCCCTCCCCTCCCCTCTTCAACCTCCCCTCTAAAATTGGGAGGATTTGGAGGGAAAGGGTAATATTTTATTATATTATGACCATTATGCTCATATTTTGTCATGTTGTGACCATTATATCTATATTTTGTCATATTGTGACCATTATGCCCACGCCTTAAATAAAATAAGAGCAAAATTGTCCATATTAAAATATTTTTCCCTCCCCTCCCTTCTTTTTTTATAAATCCAAACAAAATAATATTAAAATCCCTCCCCTCCCCTCCCCTTCCCTCCATTAAAATCCCTCCCCTCCCCTTCCTCTCATTGAGCCAAACATACCCTTAAGAATCGAGTCTTACATGATGTGGCACTTGTAAATGAGACGTGAGCAAAAATTAATTTTGCTCATCAGTTCTAAAAAATGGTTTTTAATTTTTAAAAAAATGACACGCATTGACAAATGTTGCCCGTAAATACCCGAATATTAAAAATTTATTTAACTTGAAATACAAGTGAAAGAAAAATATAGATGTTTAAGTTTCTTCTAACTAATAAAAACTGTAAGCACACCATTTTATTTTTTTCATACTTCGCAATAGTCTAAAAAATATATTCTTCCGGTTTTAAATGAGACATATTTTAACTCATTTTCTCATCTCTAGACCACATAAAGGGTTAAAAGTTGAAGAGTTTTTATGTAAAACTAAAATATTAAAATAATGGCTTTAGCCATTGTAATTTATTGAGGATGTTTTATTTCTTTATCGTGATGTGGATGACAAGGAAATAGAGAAGTCGAAAAACGAATCGAAAGTTGTGACTTGTGGCCCATAACATTATCACGCGCCAATTTTTCTTACGATTATTTGTTTATAGTTAATTTTAGTTGGGACTAATCCTTCATAGCATAACAAATCAAAATTTAAATCTATATTTATTGTTAGGAGAAGGATTTACATTTAATATCTAACCATATTTTGACCAAATTTTTTTTTAATTGCCTATAGTATCCTTCCATCCGAATAATAAGAAACTAATTTCTTGAGGTACTGTCGGGCTGAGCAAAATTATTATTATTATTTTTTTTGGTTCCCCACCCGGTTCACCAGAGCTTTGCTCTGACTACGTCCGGATCCGACTTGCGTCGCGCACCTGGGTATGGTGGGTGAGTCTCCCAGCGGGGGTTTTCTGCATCCATGAGGAATCGAACTCGAGACCTCACTTAAGCGGAACCGAGCCGCTTACCACTCGGACCAACCCCCGTTGGTGAGCAAAATTATTTTTGATGAAAGGAAATCTGTGCATTTAAAAAAAAAATGAAACCTAAAGCCCAAAGTCAAAATTTTAGAAAATGCCCAATATAAAAAGGAAACTTGCATAATCACGCTAGGGTTATAAAAGGAAAACCTCAATTTGATTGATTTGGTTTGTGAAGCCATATCTCATCAAATATGCATTCCAATATTTTCCCAAAACAGAGTCCCTAAACTTATGGCCAAAACATAAAAACGTACAAATAAATTCCGATTTGTGTTTCACCAAAAAAAGAAAATTCCGGTTTGTGAGATCTTGGCTGCTGCCTATAAACCTAACAGAAGATCACACCATCTTAGAGCCAAGCAGAGCCTCTCAAGCTGAAGCTAAAATACACTCAACATTCTCCTTAGTCCCATGGAGCCCTGCCCCAATAAGGTTCATTCCCTAAAACAACTCTGTCATTTTCTTGTCTTCTCCTTCTTCTTCCTTCTCTTCTTTTTTGGATTAGATGTTTCTCCCCTTTCTTGTAAAGTAGTCACCACTTGAGCCACAGAAGGGACTTTTTGACTAATAGCTACATAAACACATATTACATTTTGTCCTTGTTGATTGAGAATGTCCTTCTTCTTCCTTCTCTTCTTTTTTGGATTAGATGTTTAAGATGGGGAAGCTTTCATGTTACTGAGTTATCAAATTATTGAATTTTTTTTTCTGGTTGTGTAATGCTCCTCGATCCTAGATATAAGACCCGTATAAATTATACTATAAGATGAGTTCTACATTTAAGATCAGAGGAATGTAAGTCTATCTGCTTTCTAAATTAGTTTTGTTTTCTTTTTGTATTTCTGGCTATGTAGAAGGCATCTCATTCGGATCAGAGAAAACGAGAGAAAGCGTCCAAGAAGAAAGCAGAGGCAAGAAAGAAAGAAGCTTTTTATGGCAACAGTGGTGGCGGTAGCGGTGGTTACGGGTACTACGGACCTTTTAATAACGGGTATGGATACGGGTATGAGTATGGGCAGCCGTACCAATTCCATAATGGCTATTACCCGTACCTGTACGGAAGGCCAGAGCGCTATCGCTACGATGAATATGTGGCGAGGGCTCCGTTAAGTTACAGAGATGGATTCAACCACCACGGAAACTTGCATTTTGGGGACACAGATCCTTATCGTTGCTACCAATCGTTCTATGAGACTCCGGTAATGTCTTTCCCTCAGGCGCCACCGCCACGTCAGCTCCATCCCTTTTACACGCCCGAGACCGTCTGCTCTATTATGTGACTTCTTTTGAAGGTCTCATCCTCAGGATCTTATGATTTCACTGTCCATACTTCAGTTTATAAGCCTGTTTGGGATGCCGATGTGGTTTTTTCAGTTTCTGGGATTTCGTTTTGTGATCCAAGTTACAATCTTGCCTGTAAATATTTTTATGAGAGACTATTCTTTGACCACTTTTGATGCTTATCCATGGTTAAACTGAAATGAGTATGAGCTTGTTTAAAACGCAGGTAAAATCCTTCAAAAGGAGTGAGTTTAAGTGCTTTTGGGAATCATCTGACCCAGGAAGAAAAAAGTGCTTTTGGGAATCCAATTATATAGTAACATACAAGCGCTACATGACAGCACATCTGATGAATCAGTATTACAATGAATAATAAAGTACAAGCAATAGACGGGAGAAAAGAACATAAATCTGGGAGAATTGACACCTAATGCAGCACTAGTACGGATTCAGATAAATGCATAGGACCAAAAAAAAAAAAAGGATGGAAAATGATTACTCATATCCTCCTAGACGCAGGAAGAAAATGTTTTTTTATCTTATTTATAAGTTATCTTATTTAATTTTTAGTATGAATATACTATTTTATTTTTATTTATTATATTATAGGTAGTTATTTTTTTAAAAAAATGTATATATTAAACATAGATAAGATTGGAAAGTTTTTATATTTTAAGGTAGAGTTAATAGAATTTAAGATTATAAATGTAGTTAGAGGAGTATTTGAGTACAAATAGGAACAAGAATAATAATAGTACTATGGCTTAATAACTAATACATTGTCTAGTACTGCCTTCGATTTTTAATATAAGAGCTAATTGACTAATTTGAGTAGATTAAGAAAATTTGTTAAATCAGTTATTTATAATGAATAAATATTATCTTTCCTAAAATATCATTGCTAATCATGTGTATTAACTAGAATTATCATTTGATAGAATTTTTAATATGTGCAACTACTATAAGTACTACTTTGAAAAAAAATAAATAAGATAAAATAGATTAGAGTTTTATATTTATAATCAAAATAAATATCAAATTAACTTTTATATTAAGAACTAAAAATATTTTTTTATAAAATAATTTTTTTATGTTTGGTAAAATGGGAATATGACAAGAATAAAAGGACATAAAGTTCAATTGGAAAATCATCGTTAAAAGAAAATAATGTAAATTTTTATTTTACTTTTTTTTTTTTGGCAGAGCAATAATGAATATTCTCATCTTAGCCATAAGCCATTTGTTCGGTCGGGACGCCAATAACAAATGTTATTTTAATATTTTCTCCTAATACTACCTCCGATCTTTATTCTCAAGTTAACTAATTTGAGAGCTTGTTTAGAACAGTTTATAAATAGTTTATAAGTAGTTTTGTAATAATGATTTGCAGAATACGAGACAAATATGTTAAAAGAGTTTTGTCTCAACTTACATGAAACGTGCTTATAAAAGATTTTTTAAACCCTCCCAAACCGGCTCTAAATAGATTAAGAAAGTTTGTTAAATTAGTTATTTATAATAAATAAATATTGTCTTTTCTAAATTATTTTTATTAATCAAATATATTAATTTTAATATTTGATAAAACATTTAAAATATGTAACAAATAAAAGACTAACTTAGAAAAAAATAAATAAATATAAAAACAAAGTGTTACAATTTTATATTTAAAATTAAATTAAAAGTCAAATTAGTCCGCTCCAGCACAATAAGAAGTAAAAATAAAACACCAGCTGACCAGCACACGTGTTGCCCATTTTCACATTGAATGCTAATGGATACTTCAAATGCAAGTTCGAAACTTCATCCATCGTCTTTGTTCGCAGATGCAGGTTCTCACTTCTCCAAACTCTTTACACCAAAATGTTCGGATCTACGCGGTTACATATCTACAAAGATTTTTTTTCCCCCCCCCCGATCTGCTTCATATTTTTCCTGTTCTCGCAACCATCATCTTTCTATCTCTTTCAATATCCAGATTTAAAATTTTGGAAATTTGACTTAATTTGAACTCACTCCATTTATTGGAATTAATGCATCGAACTGCTTTTTCTGTTGTTTAATTTGATTCTCCATTTGTGCCACTGTACGATGAAAACCGGAGACAACAGGCGCAAATAAGACATTTCACTGTTTATTCCTTGATCTACAGTACCATTCCTTCACCCCGCCTATGGAATGGTTTGGCCTCGCCCCATGGGAAAGGAATGGTAGAAGGAATAATTTTCAAGCATACCAGACGTAGGATTTGTGTCTCCATATGCCATCTCCTTCTCCTCCACTCCACTTCAAAGTCCACCAAACACGAGGAGAGCCTTACCAATCAGTAAAGATACATGAACCGCCAATGCTTCTATTTACAGAAGAAATGCAGTTCAATCATACATACATACACATTGCTCAAACTACACAGACATTCACATGGAAAACTAAAAGCGGCAGCGCCAAATAAACATTAAAAAAAAAGAAAAGGACAAATAACTAGAGCTACTTATATTTGTAGAGCTTGTGTTCGAGACTTAAACAAGGTTTCCACCACTGATGAATGCCATGAGCTGCTCTGAAATCCTGAACAGGAGTTACATTTACTGTCAAAGAAGCTGAAGGAATGAGGTGTGCGGCTTCTGATTCCTTCCCAAAAGCACTCATCAACAGATCGCCGATTGAATTTTGAGTCGCTAACCTTTCGATACCGCCTATACCAATCTCCTCCATCGTCTTCCTGTGTTCAAAATATCCAATGTACTCTGAACAGATATGATCAGATGGATTCACAAATAGACAGGGGACCCAGGAAGACAAAGCAGGAAATGGACCCAAGTGATCATCCAAGGACACTTCCTTTTTCTGCCTAGCCTTCATGGCAAGGGTGAGTCCGGCTGTTATCACACTGCTGGCGACTCGAATCCCAAGTTTCAAGTTTTTATTTTTGATTCTCTCAATTGGAGCAGAAACAAAAGGTGGGTTGAAAAGAAAAGATTGAATAAACATGCCACTCTTGGCCATTCTTTTCCCAGTAAGCATTGCCAGGGCAGATCCCAATGAGTGACCAGCTAACCAGATATTTGAATCACCTACAGCGGCTACCATGTTTCGAGCAGCTTGGACAGCAATGTCAGATCGAGATGTCTGATGGAGTCCATTACGGACAAAGTGCATATCCAATTGGATATCACGGTAAACTGAATCTCCCCTTGGTATAGTGCCTCGAAATGCAATCACATATCGTGGACTAATATTTACAGTGTCATTACCCTTAGAAGAGGGAGGAGGCTTGAATTCATAAATGGCTCCAAAGATGGACTTATCAACGTCATCTATCAATGGACGAAACAACTGAAAGTGGAAGAAAGTCCACCAAGGAGGCGCAAGGGCATTAGGTCCTACACGATTTTCTTGCCGGTCCCTTTCTAGTATGTAAACACCTTGGACTAAACTCGCAGCTACTGACATTCGATGATATGCATTACCCCTGCGAAAGATATCCTTTTATTTTGTATCATAAATATATTCTATCACAAAATACAGAAAAAAAAAATGTTAAACATTCATCAAGATTCAAAGCTATCAGTCAGCAAGTTTCGTTACTCAGCTGAAGCACCACGTCCAAGAACAATCTAATTATATTCCTGAATACCTCAAGATAAAAAATGTTCTTGGGAAAAAAAAATTCAATAAAGTTGCAGATATTTGGACGTGGCTTTATGCTAGGTTGCGTTCATAGTCCTGCTTAATCAATAACTTATATTCACATGCTATACACGACGAGGAAACAAGATAATCCAAGCGCACACAGAAATATATATTTACAGTTGGGGGTGAGGGGGTGAAAATCTAATAGGCTTTACTCGGCCCCAAAAATAAACAAGGCTTTACCAGTCAACAAAAGTAAGATGTAAGGGCCCCGAGAGGTCAAAACGCTCCCTCTCAGAGACCATTACACCCTATACTTTTTCTCTGGCTGTCTTCCCCTTCGCTATCTTTACAACTCCTGTCACAGAAGTCAAAAAGGAAAGAAATGGATCAACGCGGAAATCATCAGGAGTCAATCAATTGTCAGCGTATCTATGCAGGGCGGACAAATCATGAAATTTCTAACAAAAATTGAAAGGCAAAAAAAAAAAAAAAAAAAGATTTGGCATCACCGCCGATCAAACATTTCATATAGTAAAATTTTTCATATTTTTTGTGTTGTGAACAGAAAGAGTCATAACCCCGGATTATTTATGCTCTAGTCTATGGCATGGAAACATGTTTGAGAATGATTGGATTACCTTCCATGATCATCGACACCCTTTTGAAGCTTAAAAACGTTGGTATGGAGTCACAAGCATAATTAACAAAGGAACCAAAGTACTTTTGCTGATGATAAAAAGACAAAGAACAGCTTATCAGCTGTATGTCACAAGCATAATGATAAGTCCAACCTGCATGGCTATTTCGTCTCGCAGCGCCGAGTAGGTTGGTAAGACAGATTTGTTGTCAAACTTAATAAAACGGGGAAAACAATCAGGAACTACGATTTTAATACATTAAAGAGCTTAAACTAATAGTTTGCATCATATTCTGTTCTTAAGCACGATATATTACAATATTAATTTTCTCCTTCTCTTCAAAACATATGGCATATTTAACTCAAACGCATGTATTGTTCAATAGTCCGTTACGAGGTTCCTCAGATGCGGAAAAGCAACTGTCACATAAATCGTCAACGCATCAACGAAAATAAACAGCGAACCAAAACAAGTTTGAGAAAAGAAAGCTCATTTCCGGATTCGAACTAAGAGAACAACATGAAAAAGCAAACGCAAAAAAATATTCTCGCTCCATCTGGATGCGCCGAAATCATACCCAAAAACAAATTCAAAATTTCGCACAATGAAAGACCCCTTAGATTCGATCAATCTCTGGATAAACATACAAAGCTTATTGGATGAATGCTGCTAACAGAAATTCAAATCACAGAAGGAAATGAAAGACATGGGATGAGATCTGTAAAGCGTTTGGAATCAGAGCGAAGAATATACCTCAAGGGAAATGGTGATGATGGAAACGAAGATCACAGGTGACAGATAGGAAGCAGAACACCAAAGCGCAAATAATGAGGATCCAAGAGAAACATTAAAATGGGGAGTAAGTGAATGGCTCCAGCAAACGCCGAGAACGTCACCGGGGCTGACCTCCACCGACCCCCCACTCAGGTTGCTTTCAGAACCAGGGAGCCAACTTGGCGTGATCAATGCAATTTATGGAGAGTAGAGATAAGCGTGACGATGTCGTATGCTAAAGTTGGGGTGATTCCGCAACCGCGCATCAGTTTTGTTGGTTACTTTGTTTCAAGGTAAAAACAAGAGAGTTTTGTTTGTTACTGTAGAACGGAAATACGCCGTCGTTTACCCGAACCGTTGACTCAATGAGTTGGTAAAACAAAATTCTCTGAGTTGATTCAATAATTCGACATGCTTATATTATATTAAAAAACTATTTATAAACTATTACAGGCCTCTACGTGAGAAAAAGATCGGATTTGAATTCTCTCTACTATCCTCCTTTTTTTTCACAACTATTAGATCAAAATTCCAATAGTCTAGATTTAACATCTTATAAAAATAATATCATTAGAAAAATAAATAAATTTAAACTGTTAAAATCTAGTATGAACAGTTCACAACTATAATAAAAAAATTAAAAAAAATTTGCTCTATAATAAAAGTCTGTAACTATGAACTACTCAGATTAGATTTTAACAGTTTAAATTTAGAGAAAATTCTAAAAAGATCCTTGGAATATAGGAAATTCTAGATTTGGTCCTGGAATTTCGAAAATGACAAAAAGGGTCAGTGACCCAATTTGTCATTTGTAAAATCAAGAGGAATTAACAACTTTGCCCTTATTTGTATTCATTCACTACAATGATTTAAGGAATCACTATAAGGTTTTAGGTGTTATCTAGATTCGTGTAGCGAATAACTACTCACTTTTTCATAGTCAGGTGTCTTGTTATTAACTACAACTAATTTTGTAATCACTAAAACAATGTAAGCATTACCTAGATTTGTGTAGAGAATAACTACTCACTTTTTCAAAGTCAGGTACCTTATTATTAACTACAACTAATCTTGTAATCACTAGAACAGTGTAAGCGTTATCTAGATTTTTTTAGAAAATAACTACTCACTTTTGCTTAGTCAAGGATAAAATTGTCAATTCGTCTTAATTTCACAAATGACAGATTGGGTCACTGACCCTTTCTGTCATTTTCGAAATTCCATGACCCAATTTGGAATTTCCTATATTCCAAGGATTTTTTTTGGAATTTTTCCTTAAATTTATTTATCCATTTTTTTTATAATAATATTTATTTTTATGAAATGTTATAAAATATTAAATTTGAACTATTAGAGTTTTGATTCAATAGTTGTGAAGGGAAAAAAAGGATAGTGGAGGGAAAGAGGATAAAAAGGTTAGCGGAGAGAATCTAAGTCCAGAGAGATCCACGTTCCAAAAAAGAAAATGCTCATGCCCCCGTTGGACCACGAAACCTGGGCTGGGGAATTGGAACTGGAACTATTAATTTGGTCCATTAGATAGCTGGAATCCAATTCTCAGCGGAACCCACTTCCATCAAATTCGATGGACTTGGGTTCCATGCTCCTAACCAGAGGAGTCATAATCATGTTCCATTTCATCTTCCCCACTGGCGATGCCTCTTTGTCTTCTCTGTCAAGCCAGTTTCATCGACCCCTATCGTCCCATTCTTCTCCTTCTCATTGTTCCATTTTAAGATAGAATTCTATATTTAATCTAATCATCTTCTTGGATTTACTCTTTGATTTTAATTTTTTCATTGTGCTGCTGTGAGATTCGGATTGTGCCTCTAATTTCCAATCGCTTGAAAATGTTCAGCAGCAAGGGGTAAAGGAATTTGCGTCAAACCCGATGCCGGCATTAGATTTTGATCAGGGGGGAAAAAATCCAAGTTTAGTTTAATATCATTTATTTTAACCTCAGAATTCGAAAGAAAATTACCACGTCACAATTCATTTTGATGTAATCTCGTCACTTTAGGAAGTTTGTGAATTGTAACATCAATAAATTCCTTCCTATCCAAAAGGGCTCTCTCTTGGACTTTACGCGCACATAAAATGCTTGCGCCAATCATACATTGACAAAAGAAAGGTGGTTGAAAAGAATTTTGTCGACGAAGTGAAGACACGCAGTAAAAGAAAATGATGTACATATATAAGCCTTAAAATAAAACGTCAGTTCTATAGTGAGAATAAGAGACGAAAGTACATCTTTAATAAGTAGAAGATGCACTCTAAATACAACAAAAAATTACACGCTCAACAAACGTGTTATATGGTAGAGTCTCTCCATGTATAAACGCAATGCACACAATTCCCATCTACTTAGACCAAGCAACCGCATCTATTTCAGCTTGTGCACTTCTGTATAGCTCCAACCTCTTTCCAAGGGCACTACGCCGTTCCATAATTGCAGGATCCTCATTTAGCAAAGACGACAAACGCTTTTGCTGCCAAGTTCATTAAAGCAGGTATGAACATTTTTGTTTTTGGCAAATATAAAAGAAACCGAATGAAAAACATGAAACCAACTGCCCGACAGGGGTAAAAAGGGAAAGGAAAAGATAAACCCTATTTTGAATAACACCCGCCGTAAAATTCGAGAGACGGATTTATTCTCACCTCCATTTTGCCTAGCTCAGTGAAGAAATGATCAAGTAGGCTTCGCTTTGCCTCTCGCACCTGGCAATAGACAACGGACTTGGGAATTGAATGTCGCAGACTAGCACAGACCATGTTGACGTAAGACAAAACTGTTGTACCTGTTTATGCGAGGAGAGAATAAATGATAAATAATTTAGCGCATTTTACTGAGAGGAAGGAGATACTAGATCAAGCTAGGTGATTAAAATCAAAATGTTCCGAGTCTAACAAGACTTACCAATTCGCCTAAGATATGAATCATTATATCTATCAAAAATTGAATGTGTAGGATTGCCACCCTTGTCAACATCTTGAGGGAGTTTCCTAAAGAAATCAACCGTCAGATAGCCACACTCCATATCAACTAGCTGCAGTGTTGCTTTTTTGCTCTCCTCCCTCATTCTTTCTAGCGATTCAATTGCTGCATTTCCCACCTCAACCCGAAGACCAGGATATTGCTTCAAATCCTGAAATTCAAATAAATCAACACCTTGTAAGCAGAAACGAATCATTTCGATTGAACAAGTTGGAGGGGAAAAGTTTATACACGATTTGACTCTAAAAACAAATTAAAAAAAATATTATACAGCATTATTTCATAATAAATAATTTCAAACTCCTCTGAGGAAGCTGAAGGCAAATGAAATGGAAAGGCAGGATTTTGGTAGGTTATGCTCAAATGCATAATGTGAGGTATTGAGTTCTGGAACAAATTTTTCTGAAATAATAATAGCAAATATCAATAGGCTCAAGCAAATCTTGACAACAATTCTTAGAAACCCACAAAGACATTGAAATAGATCTTAATGTATATTTTAGCATCCATCACTTAACCTCAGGCACAAAGAAGTCCTGAAAATCTGCATTTTTATACTTAAAATAGTACAAGCCATTTATTTTTCGTGGTAGTGCAGAATAAACCCTTACTCAGATTAAATAAGACAAACCCGAAAACCAAGAAGCATACAAGTAAAGTCACAGCACGAATTACAGAGGAAACAATGAACCTTAGTATAGACAGAAAACATACCACAGTCTCGTTAATAGATTTGTGAACCAGGTCCTTCAGTAGGGAATGAACCTGAAGGTAAACAATGCAAAGTGATAAATCAATTGAGCATGTATAATAAGCAAACTAGAAAAGTCAAGGCTTTAAGTAGTGAGTGAAAACATATCAACTACTAAATACTCCTCCGGTCCTTATTATAAGACCCAATTTGACTTTTTATTTGGTCCTAATTATAAGACCCCAATCCATTTTATCTCTTATATTTATGCATTTTTTCCAAGATAATCCTTCTAATAATGATAGTTTTAGCCAATATACTTAATTAACAAGGATATTTTAGGAATGACAACATTTATTTATTATAAATAACTAACTTAACTTACTTCCTTAATCTCCTCAAATAAGTCAATTGGGTCTTATAATTAGGACCGGAGGAGTACATAATAGGCTTTTAACATCAAGGTTGAACTTCTGTTTTTGGTTTACAAAAGAGACACAAGCTCCTAGAAACTCTGACACTTCAGAAAAGGATAGGGTAGGAATTAAACCTACAAGTATTAGGATCCCCTAGCTCTCATATCCCCAAGAAGGGTCACCTAAGGCGGGCCTCCTTTGCCAAGGCTTTTTATCAATAAAGAGGCCATGCTCTATAACAAAGAAGTTTCAATACCGGCCTCTTTTTTTTTTTTTGGGGGGGGGGGGGGGGGATGGACTAGCGACAGGGTCATTGACTAATAAGTCTGTTAACCAATAGTGCAGCCTTTCCTTGATTCAAACATACCGCATCAACAGCTGCCTCAGCAGGGCCCCTGATAGTAATTAGAGAAGACTCAATTAGACGACGGTATCCTTGCTCAGGGGCTATTAAATGTGGCTGGTACCCATCAGCTTCAGTAATAAGTTTCCGTATGTTTTCCATTGAAAGCTGCTTGTCAAACTGCAACCTCTTTAAAGCAGCAGGGAGCTGATTATCAAAGACATGATAGATTTTATCACCTCCGGGTCGCCTGTAGGAGGGGATTCACAAAATTATTAATAAAACAAATACAGCACAAAGGTTAGAGTGAAAGGTACGGTAAAGGGCACTAAACCATAAAAGATGAAAAAATGTAGGACATACACGCCATCAAGGTGTTCTTTGAATATCTGATCAAATGAACGGCATATTTCCATGATTGCATACAACTTACCCTGCATTCATTGACATTAGTCATTAGAAAATGATGGCGGGAGAAGTGGGGGGGGGGGGGGGACCAACAACAACAACAACAAATGATTGCACACGCAGATGAACTCAGACAGTAGTAACATAACAGAAGTTTGTTTTCTTGGCATGAAATACAGAAACAGAAGTTGGACAGAGAAGCAATCTCTTTTTTCAGCACTACAGTCTTATAAAATGCACGTGTCTGGGGATAGATGAATTTACAACATTAGATTAATTGAGCATTCCCCAACTAGCGGGATAACACTTGTCCTACACTAACTGAACATTAAAGAGAAGAACTTACCCCGGCATCAGCAGCTATAGGTTTCCCTAAACGACTCAATTCAGCTTCAAGTTCAGCAACTGTTTTGTTAATCAGAGATTGAATGCCTGGAATTTTGGACTTGATGACAGTCTCCAAATGCTGAAGCATTCAGAATTATGAATTAATTATTAGAAATCAGTACTGTAACAATTGCATGCAATGAACAAAAATAGATATTTAGCAAATATTAATTGGTGAAGGATTTTTTGGCTACCTTTGATAGCATCTTCGCTAGATGCTCAGAACCCATTCTGTGAGCAAGGTGCTTATACTCAGGGGAATTAGCAAAGTACTCACGTTCTCTGCGCCTAGCAGCAATCATGTCAACATTCTTGTTTATATCTGCTTGGGATCGATTCACAACACCAATCCAAGGATACTTCATCCTGTATGATTTCCCCTCCAATATCTGAAGCAATCAGAAAAAATATGTCTAAAGTAACCGGATTTTGCAACATCACTATGAGCCAAAGCTTTGTGTTTTGCCCTTCTGACTGTGCAGAAAGGAAATTAAGAAACTTTACACTCCCAGGAACAGCAGAACATTTATGACAAAAATATTTGTGCTTATATTTTCTAAAATATATATATTGTCAAACAAATAAACAATAGTTTTGTATTTACAAATCACTAAATTTCTGCCAGCATATCCATTAAATGATGGCTATTCTCAAAAGTGGGAAGTAGTAAAGCCAATAACAGAACTACGAGAATTTTTAGTCTCTTGCCATAGTTTCCAGCATACGTAACAGTAGAATGAAATATAACCAATTCAATAAGGCATTAAAAGTTGTTCAAGTAGATTTAATAAGTAGTATACTCACATCAACAGCATCAGTACCCTTATCCATAAGATCAATCTTAGTCAAAACACCAAATGTCCTCTCCCCTGGAAAATGTAATTAATAAACCGAGGATTAGAACACCACTAGAGTACTTACTTCAATTTATTCAATCAACTTGCTCTCACTTATAAGCCACTATAAGTGGGATGGCGGTTATAGCAAGGGGAAAAATTGCATAAAGATTAGACCAACCATGGTTCAGGCTTTGGGCCTAAATTTTGTAAATTATAAAGGACCAGCCCTCCATTTGGGGGGAAACTTATTTAAATGAAGCATGAGGCCTAGCGCATCATTGGGTACACTCAAGGTCTTAAGTTCAAATCTCAATGTCATCATTGTACCAGGCCAAAAAACAAAAAAAAACAGTTAGCAATTTAGAATCACGGTAGAATTCACATTCGTTTCTTAGAGAGCAGTGAACAAACTCATCAAATGAGCAAAATAAGAAGAGTAATAAAACCATATGGGGAAAAACCATTAAAATTACCTGTAGGGTCCACTTCACGGGAAATCTTAATTGCATCAGATGTAGCAAGATCTTGATTGGCTGGTGATATGGCCAAAATTAAACAATTTGGCTGCAAATTAACAATAGGAATTTAATTTAAAAAGTTAATTGCAGGATACTATCATATAAAAAACACATAATTCATGTTAAGAAAGTAAAGTGTTATATGGTTCCTTGCAAAGCTTGTTCTATGACCAAGATATTTCATATTAGAAACATTAGACTGCATAGCACCTTTTCAATGTAGGATCGAACCATATTCTCAATGTCCTGTACAATACTATCAGGTTGACCCTCTGCATAACAGACAACCCTGAGTGAGTATCACATTCTTCATTATAAAACTTGAACAATTCCCACGTAGTTGCAGGAAAACCATGGACGACAAATACATGTCAATCTGTTGCTTACCTACAGCTACCTTCGTAAGTCCAGGAAGATCAATAAGCGTCAAATTAACAACTGCAAAGGTCCAATACGTCACAAAATTTTAAAGCCAGTAAAGAAGTGCAACAACAAAAATCTCATGCAATATTATAGGTGTTCTGACTAGAAGATCATAGGGTATAAAGAATAATGAAATTCAAACGCACCATTTGGAGAATATATACTAAGATGAATTGGGACACTCGAAATTTGTTTGGTTCGTCCAGTCTCTCTATCAGTTTCATCTTGAATCTCCTTTCTCACAGCACCTACATAAATTAGATCATTAATAATATGGAGAAACGCACAAATTTGTGCAAATAAGTTTGTGGTGTTAACAATATCATTCTGAGCTCTAAATGCTGAAATGAGGTTTAATAATTCAAACTAGCAAACCTGAAGACAGACTTATCAAAAGCCAAAACAGTATAGCAAAGCACCATACTAAAGTAATGACAGAAAAATCAAACTTGAGACCGAGGACTTTACCAAAATCAGTGAACCTTTTCCTTGGGAGATGCAGAAACTCTGCATACTCTCTGCTGCCTTCCTCGGCCTTGTGAAGCTGCAAGACAAGAGGTCGCCGGGTAACAATCCCTGAAAGTGTCATTCATACATTAACTTTCTCATATTTACAAGGACTAGTTATAGTAAAAGGCATAGCCAAATGTTACTGCCATATTTACCTGATCCACGGGGTAAGAAATCCTTGCCAACAATGCTCTCCAATACTGAAGACTTTCCAGAACTCTAAGAGAAGATATGATGAACATGATTAACCAAGGCAGTATATATCCACATATAAGGAAAGCATAATTCCTTAACAACATAAAAGATACACAAACCAATATACGAAAAGAAAAAATGTATTTTTGGTCAACGAAAAAGGGAAAAATGTATGTCTTCCTACTAATAACATAACAGATGCACCTACTAACTGAAAATCATGTTGAACTCGTGAATTACTTCGATGAAGAATTCAATCAGACAAGAAAGATGGTCAATGCAAAGAAACAAATCTGTTAACGTGTCATGTCAAACAGCACTATATCACATGCCCGGCAGAATCCAAGGTCTTCTGGTTCCGCTAGTTAATAAAATACTAATATTCATTTAGCAACAGCAATGGTAAACTACAGGCACTATCTTGGGAAGTTCCTACCGGTATTTACTCTTTCAAGTTTATCAAGAAGCAAACCAACAGGAAGATCCTCCACTATAAATGGGAGTACCATGTCTCTCATTGAGCTAATGTGAAATCGATAATCCTATACCAGGAGATGCTCTTTATTAAAGTTTTGCCTGCCCTTTGGATATGCTTAGTTGGGTGAAAAACGGGTAGGCAGAAGAACGAGAAAGTGCGAAGGAAATGGCAAGTATTTGAACAAAACTAAGTATGGATACATTGCCATTTTGAACATGCTAGATGGTTAGAAATTGGGACTAGTATCTTTCATGCAATGGCTGATAGTGGTTTTCTTGCCGCATCCCCCCCCCCCCCCGGGGGGAGCCAAACAAAAAAGCCATAAGAGAACGAGAAATGAGCTAAGGGATGCCAGTGTAACTTCAATCTTACAAACACCGGCTTGCCGCTAACGAGGGAATAAGATTACCGCTCCCTCCCAATGTAAAGCTGGGATCCTTCTCTCACAAATTATGCGGCTACAGAAGAAATAAGATCGCCGCACTCAAATGATTGTCATAAATTTAACACTGATCTAAAATTCAAATTAAAATACCCAGGTATTCAATCAAGCTTGACCATCAGATAGGCCGTAACTTAACATCACGATCCTCACAAGATTTGGCCAAACAACGAAGAGCCAAACCAACAAGTGAATATACATGAATGACTAGCTATAGAACAATATATGTCACCAAAAAAGAAAAAGATATTCAATCCAAGAGGAACTTAATCTTGATTCAACGCCATCAGGACATAAGGTCAGATCAAACGAAAGATAACAAGAGCGGAACAAAAACAGTGGAATCAAGCCAACCTGACCGCCGACAACAGCAATAGCGGGGAGTGCATCCCATAGAGTAGGCAGAGCACTACCTTCGCCGTGATCACCTAAGGCAGTACAAGCTCTCTGGATTTTGTTAACCAAAGAAATTAGATTCTCCATTGGAATAGTCGGAGAGATGTGGAGCTCGGATCTGACGAAGTAATCACCAAACTGATAGAGATCTGCGGACGAGAGAGAGATACAGGGAGAGAGAAAGCTAAGGCTGTGTGGGTTTGAAGGAAGAGAGCGCGTATCACTATTGAAATGTTTTGAACCGACGGGACCCAACCACAGCCAGCCCGCTGTGCTGGGGAAGACTCGCTTAACCTTTTTAAACTTGAATTGAAGGACGGGTCATTATTACTTCTCTCCCGTTCTTCGAGTTTTCAACTCGCGAGATTTCCGTTGCCGTGTCTTTTTTTTTTTTTTTTTTTTGCGCCCTTGCCTGCCTAGCTTAAGCTGATTAGCCGGTGCGCTTAGAAGGGCTTTTTTCTCCCCTTTTTTGCCAACGGCTTAGAAGTTACATTAGGCCGTTGTAATTTTAGGTGATTAGTGCTTATCTGTTAATTAAAAAAATCAACAATTTAACACCAGCTCGATTTTTAATGTTTTATCTACAAATTGCAAATACAGGTTAGATCAACACCACCACAGGAAAGAACGAAATTACTGAAGGTACTGCAGTGCCGGCGCGCTTTTGCTGTCCAAACAAAGAACAGAGTCTTGTGACATGCTAAATTTTGATTCTCTTTTAGCTTGCTCCAACTTGGCTTCAATTTTTTTACTTTTGGTGAGACAAAGGGATTTTTGGATAAAAACCAAATTATAATTTTAGAAGTGATAATATAATATATGAAGTAAATATGTAAAGAAATTTATCTCAATTTATGAAAAAATACTTTTAAAAAGCATTTTTATTGATATCCAAACACTCCTCAAATCTTAAATCTTTTTTTTTTCTTCCGAATGTAAGGTTCAAATCTTAAATCTTTAACACTGTAATTTGACTATTTCACACTATTTTTTCTTAGATTCATTAAGTAATGCCTGCACCCTCTTTTTTTGTAACGGATAGTATTCCTGTTTGGATTTAAAATGAGTTTTTCTTTCAAGTGCGCCTTTACCTTTTTAATTTCATGCAAGAAATATCATTTAAGGTTAGCGTCTTAAAACTTTAAAAGGACACTTTACTAAAAACACAAGGCATATGACTTGTTCACAGAAGATTAGGAAGTCAGAGGACCTTGGATGGTGCTCCGCGGCCCAATGAAGCGAATTGCAATTCCTAAACCCTCCAAATCCAAGAAACTTCTTAAGATTTGTTTGGAATAATTTATAAGTAATTTTTTTAATCGTGATTTATGAAATACAAAATAAATAAATAAAAAAAGTTTTATCTCGATTTATATAAAATGTGCTTATAAGTGATTTTAATCATAATTCTAAACAGGATCTTAGTGGTTCAAACTTGTGTTTTTCAGTCTAAAAATTTTTTTATCCTCACAATTTTACTCAAGATATTGTCGGAAACTAAATATTGACATGTCTCTCAAATATGAATTTAAACATTGATTCGCTGTATTAGGAAAAACTAACCCTTTCTGTTAAATCCAAACCCATTGGTTCAGTCCAAGAGCATCAATCACTCTCAGAGATTGATATGTAAACTTTCTAGTATACCTACCTCTGGAGAATTGGTTCTCGCAGCCTTTGCTTTAAAAATCAGAAGATTTTATTTTTATGGCATACAATATAAAAAGGGGGGGTCACGCGATGGGGATGAAGGAAACCAAAAGCTTGTGCTTGTAGGATTTCCTTTTGGGCTTTTCAGACTGATCACATTTGTGGGTTGGAATGTCCATTGGAAAACAAATCTTGTGTTTTTTGCTGCAAATTGGAAAACAAATCTTGGTTTTGCGATTGAGCTGCTCGCATTGACATCGAACTTTTATAAATGTTGGGTTCAATTGCCCCCAAAGTTGGGCTAAGTATTAAGTTTGGGCTCCGTGTTAATATAACTATTGAATTATTTTGACCAGGGCAATAATACGTACGGCTTTCCAAGCATTGGAATTTGCTGAATATTAGAGCCTCACAAGTATCGGAATCGATGCTCTAATCTCTTGTCCTTGATTTTGCATCATCGTATATCCAGACGATGTTGAAGAACAATTTACATGAGATGCTCATATTGTTGCTGGGGGAGGGAATCGTCAGTGGAAGAAACAACAAAAAGAAAAGTGAAGGTAAAGTAAAAGGCGAGTACAGAGTTCTAACTTGAACATTGGTCATGGCAATGTAACAGTATGAAGTTGTTAGTCATATTCTATATATAAAGTTGTATAGTTTAGATACACAGGACAGGATATGCTGTCATGTTTCTATAATATGACTACCTCACTATGACGCCTGTAAAAAGGAACCTAGAGAAGCCTTAATTACAGTGAGCTACTACTTTATTTTTCATGTAACTAGAAACAATATGAATATGCTGACTTTAAATTAAAAATAAAAGAACTAAGGGATTCCTAAATTCATATCGCCTATGATGTGACTGGATTCACAAAAGAGAAAACAAATAATATGTATGCAACTAAGTTAATTGGCGGACTCCTGAGGTTCATAACCAAAAGGATTTTTGCTGGCCCAATTCCATTGATCACGACACATCTCTTCAATGCCATATTTTGCCCTGCAAGGAAATCAACGCTGTAAGAATTTGAATAAATGAAGCAAATCTTAATGATCAGTTCTATATAAGGAAAGGGAAACATCCAAAAAATACTAGTATTTATTTAATATGTAATCAAAACTTACTTCCATTTTAGTTCCCTTTCTGCTTTCTCTGTAGAAGCGTAAACAATTTCAGCATCACCAGGTCTTCGGCCAGCCATGACAAGAGGAATTTTCTGGATAACAAAATAATTACACAGATTAATGATATAGAATAAGAAGGTTTGAGATGCTTTAAGTTTCAGAGATGGAGCAAAAAACTTTTCCTGGTCATACTTAAAAACATGAAATTGAATTGGCCAAAAGAGCATGAAGAGACTAAGGATTATTTTGTATACATAAACTATTTTGGGACATAAAATGCAAAAAGAATTCAGAAAAGAATTCAGAAACTGAGAAAGCAGCTATGCTGAGCCTGTGGCATGCAGCATTAATTTCTCAGCAAGATAAAAAATAGACCATGAATACAGGAAAAAAATGGTTTTAAAAATAAAAAAAATTGACAGCAAGGGTTACAGTGACTTCAAAAACAAAATATAAGTAACATAACTATTAGTATACTACCTTTCCAGAGGCTTTTTCGAAAGCTCTAACCATCTCCAAAACTGAAGTTCCCTTTCCTGTTCCCAAGTTATACACCTCACAGCCTGTATGAAGCACAGAAATTTAATTATTAATTAGGGTACTTGCTGGAAAAAAAAAATTAGGGTACTGAAATTCTGTGGCTGATGATATTTTATAGCCCCAAACCGTAAAAGATAAAGAGAGGGCAATATAATATACCATTCGCCTACAGAATTTAACATTATTGCTGCCGCAAGAGAAATGACAATCTGAATAGAACCAATTATAAGAAGACATAATTTTGGAGTAATACCTATATCAGGATCCTTTAGTTTACGCAGGGCAGCAATATGCCCATCAGCTAAATCAACAACATGAATGTAATCACGAACCTGAGAAGTAAGAAAACATTCATTCTCTTAGATACTCTATGAAGACGTGAAGAATCAGATCCATTATCAGAAAAGGAAAACAATAAGTGCCATCAGTGACTAGACAACAGAGTCAGAACATACACCAGTGCCGTCAACAGTATTATAATCATTCCCAAAAACAGTCAGTGCAGGGCGTCTGCCAACAGCTACTTGCTGAACAAATGGCATGAGATTATTTGGAATTCCACGAGGATCCTCACCAATATTGCCGCTCTGATGTGCACCAACAGGGTTGAAGTATCTCAACAATATCAATTTCCATTCAGGATCTGCACCGTAAATGTCCCGGCAAATATCCTCGATGATAAGCTGAAAACAGAAACTTTATCAGATCTCATTACTAGTTTACAACACAAGCGTCTATGATTTAGTCACCAAAACACTAAAAAAAACATTGTGAAAGACATGAAGTCTTTATTCCCAGTTTCAATTCCCAAAAAAATATAAAAATAACAGTTTCTTACTCATACCTTGGTTCTCCCATATGGGTTCATTGCAGAGAGAGGGAACTCTTCTGTACATGGAACCACCTTTGGCCAACCGTATACAGTAGCTGAAGATGAGAATACAAGCTGCAATATATTCAGAAATAGGTGTTCAGTACTTTAGTCTAATCATCAGACTGCACAATATATAAGCAATCTCACACGAGCGCAAGACAATAAGGTTGCAAGACAAGCAGGCGATTAAAAGAAGTGCAATCAAAACTTCATCCCAGAATAGCTTGGTGACACTCTCTTCTGCTTGACCTATGCATCAGTGAGTAGTAACTGAATGACTTGATAGTTTAACACTATTTTTTCAGATTCACGTATTCAACCTATTCAATGACCAGTAGAACAACTTCATTTCAGATTTACCTCTTTCCATAGCGAGAAGAAGCGACATCCACACACAATTCAATATGGTTGCAGCAAACTGGAGATATCATGACATGGCATCGAAATTTAAATATTCATACATAATCAAGTATTTGTACTGCATACCAATACGACCAATCGGAGGGAGCATGCAGTAGAAACAAGATAAAAATTAGCAGTTGCAACTAAGTCAACAGCTTTTATATTTAGCAATAAGATAGAATTTTGTAAAGAAAAACAATTGAAAAACACCACAAAGTCAACCAATAAAAATGGACGTAAAATTACCTTCTTGCAATTATGGGCAGCCATTACTTCTAGAAGAGTAATTGTACCAATCAAGTTGTTGTCATAGTAGAGTAATGGTTTCTGCACACTTTCTCCAACAGCTTTCAGGCCAGCAAAATGTATAACAGCATCAAATCTAAAAAGAAAGTTAGAGATCATAAACAACTAGTGGCGATGGAGTGAAAGTATAAACAAACATTACCAAAATAATCATTTTGAACAAAATCTTATGTCACAATCACTAATACTTACTGTGTGGAAGAAAAAATTTTCTCAAGAGCAGTTCTGTCCCGGAGGTCTACCTACAATGGGCAAAAAATAAGCAACAGTAGCAATAGGTCAAAAATTCACATTGAAATATAAGACATGCAAGACGTCGTTTGGACAATAAGATATGAAATTAAGCAATTTAACTGCATGTTGTTCATGTTTAACACTGTCAGACTATTTTATGCAACTGCAATTGACAGTAGACTCATTTGAGCTGACGTTTTTATAGGGAAAAATTACTATTAGCATTCATTAATTCACAACCACTTAAGTATAATAAGTTATTGAACAGACCAAATGTGGCCTAAATGTAAAAGCAAGGTTTGTTTTGTCAAAAAAGAGGAAAAGGAAAAGGAAAAGAGAAAAGAGAAAAGGTTAGCGCCAGTCAGTTTAAAACTCGGCCAAACTTCAGATAATTGCATAGTTGACGAAGTCAACAAATTGGGTCCGAGAGAAGAAAATTATCAAAAGTGTGCCTATTTAAATTAGTTTAGTCGCAATAAAAAACGCCATAAAACAAGCTTGGATCCAGAACCGGAAGGAGCGATTCCCCCTCCAGACTCGCAACAGATCAAAAAGCACTACGAACTGATAAAGCCAGAAACCGTAGGGAAAATATAATATCGAACAGCCGACATCTCTGAATCAGTAATGGAAAGAACTAAAGCACAAAACTTTTGGCTTTTGGACTAGCGGCAATCACAACGCAACACCCAATTGAGCCAATTTAATCAAATTCAATCCCAACATTCAAATTACAGCAAGAAGCGTGAACCGGAAGACCTAAATCAAGCATTAAGCCTGAAAGAATCAGCCTTAGTGCATAAGTAAAAAGCACAGGATGTAAAGAAGCCCATGCAAGGAAATCAAGCAAAAGCGCGTAAGTAAACAAGAAAGATAGAAACCTTGTGAAAGGAGAGATTATCCTCGAATTCAGCGGCGAGTTCCCTGACTCTATGGATGGCAATTTCAGAAGAATTGTCAAGATTGTCGACTACAACGACCTTATAGCCGCCGAGCAAGAGCTGAAGAACAGTATGGCTGCCGATGTAACCGGCACCGCCGGTGACGAGAACATTCTGGGTCGCCATAATAGAAGGTGAACTGCGACAGAAAGAAGAAAGGGCCAATGCAGAGAGGAAAAGAATGAATGAAGGCTTTGAAATCACAAGAGGAGCCGGGAAGAGAGGGGAAGTTATATATAGGTGGCGAAGCTGAAGACGCGCGAGCACATCTTCATTCGGAGAAGGCGAGAATTATGTGACACGTTCATAAAGGTGAAAGATAAATAAAATTATAAAAAAAGAAATAACTTTAATTGAAATTGAAATTTAACGCTTTCGGGAATATTTAATGGGGGAGGGCAACAGATCAGCCACGTGGATTTCCAGTGTGTCCGCTTCGCATATGGCGCTGGAACTCTCTTTCTCTCTTTTCCCGAAATTGCTTAGACCCCAATCACTGTCATTACGCTAATTCGGTTTTAATTGCCCATTCCCTGGTCTCTCTCATAAGGACCAGACCTTTAGGACGCTATGTGACCATTTAGTATTAGGATTTATTTATTCATTCTGCATCGTTCCGTCACATTTGTTTATTGTTTATATTCTGTTAATAATTTCTTCGTAGATAAGCATTATTTATTCCGCAAAAGGCACATAATAATTTTCTTCGAGAGTAAGTTCCGGAGAAATTAGTACTTTCTGATATTTCAATGATAGATTACTTGAATTTAAGATTACGTCCAAGTATATTGTTTTATCTGATACAAAAAATATGTTATTTTATCAACAAAGAGACTCTTTTGATATTGCATAAATACTAAAACACACAAACATTTTTTTGGGGTGCCAAAGAAACATAAAAAAGACATATTTGATTGGAAAAATCCTAATTAAATCCTGCTGAAATACTTAAAATTAAATTGAGACCTACACTTTTAACAAATTCTTAATTAGGACATAAGACCTAATTAGGAATTGCTGAATATTATTAAGTAACTATAATGCCCCTCTTTAGTTAAAAATGAAAATTGATTATTTTATCCCTCTAAAGTGTTTCATCATCTCTTATTATTAATATTTAGACAAAAAAATATAATTAATTTTTTAGTGTTTGAAATTTTGTAATATAACTAAAATCTTCAAAATATTTTCATAAAACATTTCAAATTATAATATATGTAATCTTTAAATAAATATTTTCAATATTTTTCTTTTCAGGTTGTAAATATTTATTTTAAAATTTTAAAATATTTTAATCATAATAAAAATTTAATATTAAATCGTAATCATTTACATTTTCAGTTGGATCCAATATTGTTTAAATAAATAAAACTAACGTAAATTACAAGAACTGAAAATAAAAATATTTATAATTTTACTTATATTTGTAATTTAACATGTTTTATTAAAATATTTTTAATAGTATAAGTTATATATACAAATTTCAAACATTGTAAAATTACTTATATGTTTTTTGTCTAAAAAAAATCATAAGAAATGAGAAATTATTCGGGAGAGGTATATTAATCAGTTTTCTTTTTAATTGAAGAAGGGCATTTTGGTGATCTAACAACATTCAAAAATCCCTAATTAGGTCTCATGGCCTAATTAGGAATTTGCTAAAAGTGTAGGCCTAAATCTAAATTTAGGTATTCGTCTGGATTTAATTGGGATTCTCTCTATTTGATTTTAACCATCACCTTTTTTTTGTAACTGAATTAGAATTTAGTAAAATATTAACAGTATGATCAATTCCAAGAAAAAAGGGAACTATTTCCGGGTCCTGAAAATTAAGTCATAACGAAAATTTCAAAAACGCTATTTATATATGCTTCAATTTTTTAAAAGAAATTTATGCATTTAACCATCTCCCGCTATGATACTTAAATTGCATTTGCAAATTCTTTTTATTTTTACACAAATTATTATATTAATGTAAGCATCATTTTTATATTTATTTGCTTTTATTAAAATTACGAGTATAATTATTATATTTTTAAGCATTTTTCATTTTTCACTTCGAAAATGTAATTTTTAAATCTTAATTTATTCGCCTTTATTATATATTAGCAGCCTAAACCTCCCGCATTTTTTGTTTCAGTCAAAAGAAAGATGAACTTTTGGCTATATCAAAAAAGAAAAGAAAAAATGAAAAACGAACCATTTTTGCCATTGCACGGTGGCGTAAAATAATAGCCAATCAGTTACTGTCATAGTACTTACTAGTCGACTCTCGAATTCTCCACTGCGAAACCGTTACTCCATTTGTGGTTTGGTAGAGTGCCACGAGTCGAGGAGTAGGGTAATAGCATGGACTTGAGATCACCAGAGCACAACTTCGTGAATTATGTGATGCAAATCCCAATTTAATGATTGGGTTATTAGAAACAAGAAAACAAATATCGGGTGTAAGTTTTGTTTGTTAGCTCTGCGGTTATTATAAAATGCGAATAACGAACGGTGTCTATTGGGCATTGGCCACCCTTTCATTAATTAAATTAATCTTTAATTACAAATACTTTCAGCATGGAATCATTCTTGATTCTTTCCATTTATACTTATTTAAAAATTTTAAAATAATACAGTTCCTGATTATTTGATTCTTTTTTTTTTTAAATGATATGTTATTGAACGATGCGTCAGGATTGTTATTATCAAGCGTTACTGATTTATCAAATTTATTCCACAATCTTTCTGTTTTAAGATTAAAGTAACGTGACTCATCATAATTATAGAATATATTAATTAATAATCCCCGATTCGACGTATTTAATTTTAGACGCATGTGCTCTCTCATAAAAGACTAAGAAATATAATACTAGCCTTGGAATCTTAACATGATTTTTTCACACTGTAAAGTCAATTATTTTCGGATCGGTAATCATGCCGAAGATTTTTTTTTTCCCAGTGTTAGTAAGGTCAAGTAAGGCAATTTAATCTTTGATTAATATAAAATATAGAATTTATGTAATGCACCGATTTTGAGATTTGCCTAAGAAATTACAAGTGTTTTTATGAGGATGTTATAAGCTATTCTCGAGTCTCTTTTCTTAAAATAAAAAATAATTTTACTTTAATGCTTTGTTTGGATATGAAGAAAAGTTGAGAGAGAAAAAAATGAGAGGAGAAAAAATAGAGAAAAGGAAAAAATGAAAGAAAGTTATGATCATCCATCTTGTTTGGATAGATGAGAGAAAATTAGCATATATCTAAATGACTAAAATGTCTATTATCAAAATATATCGTATTTACAATTAAATTAAATTAAGTATTACAATAAAAAAATTATACTAACATTAGCATCATCAAATAATTTAAAATCAAGTTATTTGGTTTGTATATATCTTCATATTATTATATTTTAAAACCAAATTATTTAATAAAAATATTGTTTTAAGATGAAAAAAAGTGAATAACTTTTTAAATATAATAAAAGAAAATAAATATGGAGAGAAAGAGAGATGAGGGGCAATCATGAAAGTCTTGTTTTCCTTCCTAAATCTCTCCATATATGGAGAGAAAATGAGGCATGGGGCCCACCTTATTTTCTCTTCCATTTTTCTTTCCTCCTATATTTTCTCTCCTATCCATGCAAGAGAAAACTTATTTCTCCTCATTTTTCCCTCTCTAGTTTTCTCTCCTCCTAATTTTCTCTCAACCCAAACAAGGGGTAAAGGGGGAAAAAAAGGGATAACATCGCAGAGACTGATGTGGATAAGAATCATCAGAACAGAAGAAGATCACCGAAAAAAAAAATTAAATCGAATCAAATTACTTGGTTTGGCAATTTTTTACCTGCTAGTTCAAGGCAACGTTGGCTTCACTCGGTTTTGGAGTTAGCTTGGTTTGATGCTTGTTTAGCCGTGTGAAATCTGGATTGTTCGAGGAAAATATTGTACTTTTTAATACATTAGATTTAATTCTACATTCGATTTTTATTCAAATTCGTATTTATAAACTTGCGAATTTTAAGTTCATGTTAAAAATAGTTTTTTCAATCAACGCAGCAGCAATTATTTTTTAGGATCGATTTTCTTGAAATATAACAAAAAAAGTCTAAAATAATACTCTCTCGGTTCTAAATATATGGGTCTTATATTTAGGATCAGAAAAGTATATAGTATCCGATTGATATGCAACAATATGAAGTGAGATTCAAACACATTTACGCCTAAATTAGATTTTTTTTTTTCAAACGTGTTTTGCATTTGCACAAACTCAATGTTCATATTTAAATAAGAATAATTCTTTTTGGTTTGAGTAAGAATAATTTTACCAATAGGTATTGATCTAGTACCAAATCTTGAATTTAAATATGTGTGAATGTGTAAGAAAACTTTTAAGAAGAGAAAGTTTTTTTTATGAAACATCAGAGTATCCACTGGCGGACCTGGTGACTAATCCCTTCGCTGGCTTGAGGCATCTCGATGGGTGGGACTGGCCGGGTTTTAAAACTTTTCCATGCTCAAGACAAGGATCGAACCCTCGACACTTGTTAAGGGAGGATGAGCCCTCATCGCTCAACCAAAGAGAAATTATCTAAGCAGAAAACTGCTTAGGCATTTAAGACTAATAATTGTATATAATGCAAACACTAAACAGGTATACATAAAGAATTCGATAGCCGTGGGCGCACTCCTCTCAAAGATTGGATGGTAGAATGCGAAGACTCTTCCATAATTGTCTCCGTAACTTTGTGAGGGTGCTTTGGTCAGAAAAAAGTAATGACTTTTTAATATAATAAGCGTGCCGCGTCTGGAGAGATACATATCACGGCGTTTTTCGTGCCCTGTTCGGTCAAAAGCCGCCTGTCTCGTGTTGTCTTCTTCACCCAGCCTTCTATGCGTCATCAATCGCTTCCTGAATTTTCAGGAACTGCATTCCACCTTTTTTCCTCTCTCTCTCTCTCTCTCTATATATATTGATATATATATATAAATATCTAAAGTTTTATTGAAATAAAATATTAGTAATTATAGTTTGATCGATTTTAATTTGATCATTATAAATTTTAAATTGTTGGTTTTATTTGGTCTTGATAGTTTTATATTTTTTTTCCGTATGAATTTAACAAACGACTTCTTTATTTTGAATGATTTTGATTTTTCTATACTTGACTTGGAATAAGTATGTATGAATGCAGGGACTAAAACCAAATTTATCCATCAAACTATAAAGACCAATAATATTAAATTTAATTAAAAATGTAGATAAAAATGATCGATTTAGAACTGAAGCTTTAACAGTTGGAGGTATAACTGTTATGAAATTAATGTATAAAGACTAGGGTGAGACTTGTATAGTTTGTTGATGGTCAAATTGTATCACAAATTAAGTTTAAAATAAGCACTGTGCATGGTCCTAATTAAGTGTGATGAAAGCCCATTTAAAATCACGATCATAAGTACTTATAAATAATTTTATATAAATTGAAATAAAAAAAAAACATGTTTAATATATATGGGGACAAAAAAATTTTACACATTTACTTGTTACTCTATAAATAACGCTTGAAAAGCTATTTATTAATCATTTTAAATTTTTTAAAAAATATACTACAATATGCAAACTATCAATATAAAATTTAAATTTGAGACCTTATTCAAATGTAAGGGTGATGCTATTATTGAAATAACCTGCCCATTGTGAGAATTTACTTTTTATGTGTGGGTTGGGCAGAGACGCTAAGGAAAACTGAAAAAGGATACCCGTGGAAATGATGAGGCGAGATTCAATACCAAAGCTTGCCGCCCAAAAAGGCTATTTGGATTTGAAAACTTAAAAAATAAAAGTAAATTAGTAGGTTCGTGGCCTTGACTCTGGAAGAAGTTTGAATTGAAGTCAGTATCGCCGTCCCTAAGTTAGAAGGTGAATAGTATTTGACTTTGCTTGGATGACCAGCCAAAGCGAACGCGCTTTTATCTTCAACAATAATAAATTTATGCATTCCATGTTCACCGCCCAAACTGGATCTCACCCTCAAACTTCTACGGATTTACATTTTCTTGGCCTTTCCTTTTCCTCCTTCGTTCCTTTATAAAGTAATTACATTACAGAGTAGAAGAGATTAATAATTATTTTTATCTTAATTACTTATTTTTATCTCAAATGATAAACTTAGCTACTTATTTTTATCTTTAATTGGAGTGATGGTATCATAATTTTTTTTCATATAAAGTAATTATATTATAAAGTATAAGGGATTAATAAGTCATATATGAAAACACATGAACCAAAAAGCAAATAAAATCTATATATTATATAAAAATTATTATTTTTATTTGCATGATATCTTAAACATCAACTATCTTCAATATTTCGATTAGGATGCTTTTCAAAAAAAAAAAAAAGTATTAATCATACATAAAAATTTATGACGAGATTTATGTGTAAGAATAAAATAAAATCAAAACAGGACTTATGGATAAGGATGGAGGGGAAGTATATTAACAAAATAATTCATGTATAAAAAGATAATATAAAATAAAAAAATATAAATGAATTTGATTGAACATTTTGATTGGAGCTAGTGAAATCGATGTGTCACTCCCAATCCACTAAGTAATAATTTATCAAATCAAGAATTTGGTTGATAGTGGCCAATTATAATGAGCCAGCTTTCCACTTCAAACCTGCTTTGTCCAATAATGTAATAATCAAATCAAATAATTAAACGAGAGAGACAAATAAAAGAGCGGGATAAGGTGATGTGATACATGAGAGGGTGGTGGAGAATGACAAGCAATTGTTAGGCATTGGACCGTCAATGAGTGGATGAGTCATATGGGAACGCATTCTTTTGATGACAAATCCAATTCCCTCTCTTTCAGGGCAAAACAAATACTAACTGCCATCACAACCGACCCCCTCAAAAAGCAAGCGGCTCCACGCAATTGTTGCACCGGAATTTGAGGGAACTTGAACTTGTGACACTCTTCTTTTTTGTAACATAAAATAAATAAAAGGGATGGCCTAGAAAAAGCCATGCGATAGGAGATGATGGGAGAGTGGATGCTTGTTTGCTTGTCCAGCTCAGCTTAATCGATAACAAATCGCCAATTAAAAATTTAGAAAAAAAAAATTAATCTTTTAATATTTATAATTTTGATACGTTTATTACTCAGTCCTTATATTTTGACTCAATGTAACTCAGTCCTCATAGTTTTGACTCGGTTACAACTCAGTCCTGGAAGTTTAACTTGCTACAACTCAGTCCCTATAGTTTATTCATTTTATAATCAATAAAAATCCCCAATTAAAAGTTTATTTAGAGGATGGTCCCTAAAATTACATGAGGCGGTATTTTTTTTCAGAAGAAATTAAAAACGCATGTGCAATGGTCACCATACCCTTGATGAAAAAAGTAATTATTTTTTTTAATGTGCAAGTTGGCTTCTCCAATATGCAAATAGCTCCCAGCATGCGCAGTTACCTTCCCTCTTTCCCCTTATTAATCTTTAACGGTAATTTGGTCTTCTGCTGTCATTTTTACACCAAAAGACCTCAGACATGTATAAAATCGTAGACATGGTTATCTGAATAAATTTATCATTGGGAATTTATGCCTAATTTTTCTTTTTTATAATATTGGTTAAAAAGAAGAGAAACCAACCTTTTACAATGAAAGAGATTAGGTAACGTTTGTCCTGCAATATTAATGCAGTTGTGACTTCTGTGATTTTTTATGAAGCCTTGTTTTATATAATTTTTCTTGCTGCTCTCAAATTAGGTCGCCACGGGAAACCTCTCCGAGAATGGTTAACCAACCCATCAACAACAACACATGCGACATTCATAAATTTATCTATACTTGGCGCACAAATCTACATTAGCTAAGTTTGAAATACATGAAGGTTAAGATAAATCACATAATTCAAAAAGTATTCATGCTTTTAAATGGAATATCTGACTTCATTATGCTAGTGTGTCAAAAAAATTATATAATTCGACTTTTAATTTCTAAAAGATCTTCGAAATATAATACATTAAACAATAAATAATATCTATATCTTAATAGGATCTCAAAGACGACGCATATTTCATATACTGTTAACAATACAATTTACTCCTTTCGTCCTATTTATAAAACATTTCTAATATATTTATATATAAAAAAAATCTTAAAATGTATTAACTCTTTATTAAAATATAATAACTTTTTAAATTTACCCATATTTAGTATATACCCTTTTAAAAAAGATAATCATCTACACTATAATAAATGAATGAAGAGATAGTACATTTATACTAAAAATTTAATGAAATAACTTTTAAATAAGGTTAAAAAAATCTTCTTTCTGTCTTATAAAATAAGACTAAGAGTAGTGCTTGCTAGGCTCATAACACACGAGGTCATAGATGTGATTCTGCAAAAGTTCAATTTTTTTTGCCCTTTTTTCCCCCCTTAATCTTCTGAATTGAGATTCACTTCATAAATTATTTACTTCAAATAATTTAAACTCGACAAGTGACTAGCGAGTAGCGACCGCTGTCCTAAAAGAGCCAAAGAAGTTAAAAAGCTGTTCACTCCTCGGCCAATATATTTACTCTTTTCTAAGTTTGCGATCACAATTTCATCTTTGATTTGTGAAAGATCCAATCAGGCAAAAACCCAGGAATTATATTTATTAGAGAAATTGGGGGGTTTGATTCCACATGTCAAACGTCAATAGATTCTGATAGAACATGTTTGACCCTTGTAGAGTTGAGAAACACCCCACTCCACCGACATGTAATGAAGGAAGTTTGAGGATCTTACGAGATAAACATAAGTCGTGCGACCCCACACATTTTTCATTTGATTCTGTGAACTCAATAGTTTAAGTGGGTTGGCAACTACCCAAAAAAAAACAAAACGACTTTTTTTAAGTATTTCAACCCGGACCCGGCCCACTGGGGCGGCTCGATGTTGCTCCATTTGTTCCTTGGCCTTTCAATTATTTTATACGATGCCTTTCAATTTTTGTTTTTTCTCCATCAGGTTTGTCATTGGCTTATCCGTTTTGTGTTGAAGGATCTTTTTTTTTTTTTTTTCAATGAGCAGTGTCCTGCTACATAATGAAATATGATCATGCTATCTTAATTTCTTCATAATTTTGTTTTCTGGCAAATATAAATACGCAATTTCAATTTCTATAGGCATGTTTAATTTTTTTTTTTTTTTGGGCAAAAGTTTACCAAGTGAAAATCAATTCTCCTACTCACCTTATCCAAGACACTTTTTTATTTGGAATTTGGGATCCTAATAGGTTTGAGTTATCCCGAGCCCTTCCTTACACGTTTTTGGGGGGAAAAAATTCAATATAGGGTCAATAAAAGGTAAATAAATTTATATAAGTTATTTTGAATTTTTTTTTTTTTAGTAGAGGCGCCTTGATTTAAATTTTAATTTATAGGTATAAGCAATTTGAGAAGAATAAACCAATTTATTCACGACTTATTTCATAAATTTTATATATTGATGGTTTTTAATTCCAAATCTTCCTGCTCATAATTTAGAGGGAAAACATCTTTTTTTCCCCTGTAAACTAAATATCCTTTCAAGTGACAAACCAAAAAAAAGAAATGAAAGAATAAAAATAAAATTACATAGAGACTGAGAGAAATTACACCATTTATAATTTATGAATAATTTTAGATACAGATAATTTATGAATAATGTAACTCGATAGTTTATATTTTGTATTTCATATCCATAAGTGTTTTTTTCCCCTTCCTCCTCATTTTAACTACTAACTAAAAATGGAAATAAGCTTTTGAGCGGACAACTGTGAGTTGCAAGGGCGGCAGTTATATCAGACTAAAAGACTCATAACTAACTGGCTCACTTATTGATTATTCCTGAAAGCTTGTTGCCAACTAAAGAAGGATTATTACTTCACTTTTGGAATAAAATGTGTTTTTCCACTTTTTTTTTAAAAAAAAATAGTAAGTTAAGATGAGGCTAGACCAGCATGAGCGCATAGCTACAACCAGAGGAACCCCATTTTTAAATACCAGCAATAATTGGGCATAGAATTGCTTGCACATTATAGGAAAGATCAACAATGATTACTCGATAATAAATAATAATCCCAAAATATACTATGGCTTTAAAAGGCCTGCTCATCTGTAAAATAGCGCAACCAAGATGATTTAAAATGAATTTACCCACTATGTGCTGTGACCTGTGATCCACGCTCGGCTTCTGGAGACAGAAGGCCCATCTTTAGTGGCCCTTTTCAGATGCCACGCCATCCCATTTCATCGGATACAAGTCCGTTCCTATTTCGCAAGCGAGACATAACAGCGACCATGTTTGTCAGAAACAACTCGGCTAACGTTGTTTGTTACAAGGCAGAGGGAACAGGATGCTGCACTCTATTATTCTGTCAAATGTAGATATTAAAATGGGAAACGGGAATTGACACTCACCTAATGATGCAGCCGTATAAAACCGGTGCGTTTGAACATGGTTAAACTTCTTTCTTCATCAGGTATGGGCTGTGAGCTAAGAAGTCTTTCGGCCTCATCACTGGCTTCGACTTGTATTTTCCATCTCTGCATCAAAGCATATAATTAGTAGGGTCGCTGGGGAAAAAAGGCAAAGGCTAGCGGCAATGGAAGAA